>NC_056439.1:53266457-53561457 GCF_018296145.1 Oncorhynchus tshawytscha | reverse complement strand
GTAGGTTGGGACTAAAGTACTTTAGACATTAACCCAGGACCACCTTGTAGGTTGGGACTAAAGTACTTTAGACATTAACCCAGGACCACCTTGTAGGTTGGGACTAAAGTACTTTAGACATTAACCCAGGACCACCTTGTAGGTTGGGACTAAAGTACTTTAGACATTAACCCAGGACCACCTTGTAGGTTGGGACTAAAGTACTGTAGACATTAACCCAGGACCACCTTGTAGGTTGGGACTAAAGTACTGTAGACATTAACCCAGGACCACCTTGTAGGTTGGGACTAAAGTACTTTAGACATTAACCCAGGACCACCTTGTAGGTTGGGACTAAAGTTATTTAGACATTAACCCAGGACCACCTTGTAGGTTGGGACTAAAGTACTGTAGACATTAACCCAGGACCACCTTGTAGGTTGGGACTAAAGTACTTTAGACATTAACCCAGGACCACCTTGTAGGTTGGGACTAAAGTACTTTAGACATTAACCCAGGAACACCTTGTAGGTTGGGACTAAATTATTCTCACTTATCACTTTGTTTTTAGATGTGGTCAGGTAAGGAGAATGACGTTTTAGTCATTTTATAAAATGTGTTCTTTATTTCTACAACACAAACTCCACTGGTTACCATAGCCAGAGAACTCCACTGGTTACCATAGCCAGAGAACTCCACTGGTTACCATAGCCAGAGAAATTTTCTGCCAAAATTGTTGAACTCCTACTACTAGCCTGTTCAACCTCTCTTTCGTATCGTCTGAGATTCCCAAAGATTGGAAAGCTGCCGCGGTCATCCCCCTCTTCAAAGGGGGAGATACTCTAGACCCAAATTGCTACAGACCTATATCTATCCTACCCTGTCTTTCTAAGGTCTTCGAAAGCCAAGTTAACAAACAGCTTACTGACCATTTCGAATCCCACCATACCTTCTCCGCTATGCAATCTGGTTTCAGAGCTGGTCATGGGTGCACCTCAGCCACACTCAAGGTTCTAAACGACATCATAACCGCCATCGATAAGAGACATTACTGTGCAGCCGTATTCATCGACCTGGCCAAGGCTTTCGACTGTCAATCACAACATTCTTATTGGCAGACTCGACAGCCTTGGTTTCACAAATGATTGCCTCGCCTGGTTTACCAACTACTTCTCTGATAGAGTTCAGTGTGTCAAATTGAAGGACCTGTTGTCCGGGCCTCTGGCAGTCTCTATGGGGGTGCCACAGGGTTCAATTCTTGGGCCGACTCTCTTCTCTGTATACATCAATGAGGTCGCTCTTGCTGCTGGTGAGTCTCTGATCCACCTCTACGCAGACGACACCATTCTGTATACTTCTGGCCCTTCTTTGGACACTGTGTTAACTAACCTGCAGAAGAGCTTCAATGCCATACAACTCTCCTTCCGTGACCTCCCACTGCTCTTAAATACAAGTAAAACTAAATGCATGCTCTTCAACCAATCACAGCCCTCACCTGCTCGCCTGTCCAACATCACTACTCTGGACGGCTCTGACTTAGAATACGTGGACAATTACAAATACCTGGGTGTCTGGTTAGACTGTAAACTCTCCTTCCAGACTCACTTTAAGCATCTCCTATCCAACATTAAATCTAGAATCGGCTTCCTATATCGCAACAAAGCATCCTTCACTCATGCTGCCAAACATACCCTCGTAAAACTGACTATCCTACCGATCCTCGACTTCGGTGATGTCATCTATAAAATAGCCTCCAACACTCTACTCAACAAACTGGATGCAGCCTATCACAGTGCCATCCGTTTTGTCACCAAAGCCCCATATACTACCCACCACTGTGACCTGTACGCTCTCGTTGCCTGGCCCTCGCTTCATACTCGTCGCCAAACCCACTGGCTACAGGTTATATTCAAGTCTCTGCTAGGTAAAGCCCCGCCTTATCTCAGCTCACTGGTCACCATAGCAGCACCCACTCGTAGCCCCTGCTCCAGCAGGTATGTCTCACTGGTCACCCCCAAAGCCAATTTCTCCTTTGGTCATCTTTCCTTCCAATTCTCTGCTGTCCATGACTGGAACGAATTGCAAAAATCTCTGAAGCTGGAGACTCACATCTCCCTCACTAGCTTTAAGCACCAGCTGTCAGAGCAGCTTACAGATCACTGCACCTGTACATAGCCCATCTGTAAACAGCCCATCTATCTACCTACCTCATCCCCATACTGGTATTTATTTATTTATCTTACTCCTTTGCACCCCAGTATCTCTACCTGCACATTCATCTTCTGCCGATCTACCATTCCAGTGTTTAATTGGTATATTGTAATTACTTCGCCACCATGGCCTATTTATTTCCTTAACTTACCTCATTTACACTCACTGTATATAGACTTGTTGTTTTCTTTTGTTCTACTGTATTATTGACTGTATGTTTTGTTTATTCCATGTGTAACTCTGTGTTGTTGTATGTGTCAAATAGCTACACTTTATCTTGACCATGTCGCAATTGTAAATGAGAACTTGTTCTCAACTGGCCTACCTGGTTAAATAAAGGTGAAATGAATAAATAAATAAAACAACTCCACTGGTTACCACAGCCAGAAAACACTACTGGTTACCGTAGCCAGAAAACACTACTGGTTACCACAGACAGAAAACACCACTGGTTACCACAGACAGAAAACACCACTGGTTACCACAGACAGAAAACACCACTGGTTACCACAGACAGAAAACACCACTGGTTACCACAGACAGAAAACACCACTGGTTACCACAGACAGAAAACACCACTGGTTACCACAGACAGAAAACACCACTGGTTACCACAGACAGAAAACACCACTGGTTACCACAGACAGAAAACACCACTGGTTACCATTTGAAAGAATTTGTCAGAAAAAGGGGCAAGCTTCATTCTTCAATGTTTGTAGCCCACTGCAGTCTGTGTGTGTGTGTGTGTGTGTGTGTGTGTGTGTGTGTGTGTGTGTGTGTGTGTGTGTGTGTGTGTGTGTGTGTGTGTGTGTGTGTGTGTGTGTGTGTGTGTAGGTTCTATATGGAGCTGCTCTGAGTAGGGGACTAGGAGCTTACACACACACACACACACACACACACACACACACACACACACACACACACACACACACACACACACACACACACACACACACACACACACACACACACACACACTTATGAGCTAACATCCACCCCCTGCTGTGAGTGGCACACAAACTTCACACCTTCTGTGTGAAACTCTGTCCAGCACCTTTTCCACTTTCCAATTAACAACATGCTGCTGACCCCTTATAGAGGTTTCTACTGCTAGTTAACAACATGCTGCTGACCCCTTATAGAGGTTTCTACTGCTAGTTAACATATTGCTGACCCCTTATAGAGGTTTCTACTGCTAGTTAACAACATGCTGCTGACCCCTTATAGAGGTTTCTACTGCTAGTTAACAACATGCTGCTGACCCCTTATAGAGGTTTCTACTGCTAGTTAACATGCTGCTGACCCCTTATAGAGGTTTCTACTGCTAGTTAACAACATGCTGCTGACCCCTTTAAGAGGTTTCTACTGCTAGTTAACATGCTGCTAATCCCTTTTAGGGGTTTCTACTGCTAGTTAACAACATGCTGCTGACCCCTTATAGAGGTTTCTACTGCTAGTTAACATGCTGCTGACCCCTTTTAGATGTTTCTACTGCTAGTTAACATGCTGCTGACCCCTTATAGAGGTTTCTACTGCTAGTTAACATGCTGCTAATCCCTTTTAGAGGTTTCTACTGCTAGTTAACAACATGCTGCTGACCCATTATAGAGGTTTCTACTGCTAGTTAACATGCTGCTGACCCCTTTTAGATGTTTCTACTGCTAGTTAACATGCTGCTGACCCCTTATAGAGGTTTCTACTGCTAGTTAACATGCTGCTGACCCCTTTTAGAGGTTTCTACTGCTAGTTAACAACATGCTGCTGACCCATTATAGAGGTTTCTACTGCTAGTTAACAACATGCTGCTGACCCCTTTTAGAGGTTTCTACTGCTAGTTAACATGCTGCTGACCCCTTATAGAGGTTTCTACTGCTAGTTAACAACATGCTGCTGACCCCTTATAGAGGTTTCTACTGCTAGTTAACAACATGCTGCTGACCCCTTTTAGAGGTTTCTACTGCTAGTTAACATGCTGCTGACCCCTTTTAGAGGTTTCTACTGCTAGTTAACATGCTGCTGACCCCTTATAGAGGTTTCTACTGCTAGTTAACAACATGCTGCTGACCCCTTATAGAGGTTTCTACTGCTAGTTAACATGCTGCTGACCCCTTATAGAGGTTTCTACTGCTAGTTAACAACATGCTGCTGACCCCTTTAAGAGGTTTCTACTGCTAGTTAACATGCTGCTAATCCCTTTTAGGGGTTTCTACTGCTAGTTAACAACATGCTGCTGACCCCTTATAGAGGTTTCTACTGCTAGTTAACATGCTGCTGACCCCTTTTAGATGTTTCTACTGCTAGTTAACATGCTGCTGACCCCTTATAGAGGTTTCTACTGCTAGTTAACATGCTGCTAATCCCTTTTAGAGGTTTCTACTGCTAGTTAACAACATGCTGCTGACCCATTATAGAGGTTTCTACTGCTAGTTAACATGCTGCTGACCCCTTTTAGATGTTTCTACTGCTAGTTAACATGCTGCTGACCCCTTATAGAGGTTTCTACTGCTAGTTAACATGCTGCTGACCCCTTTTAGAGGTTTCTACTGCTAGTTAACAACATGCTGCTGACCCATTATAGAGGTTTCTACTGCTAGTTAACAACATGCTGCTGACCCCTTTTAGAGGTTTCTACTGCTAGTTAACATGCTGCTGACCCCTTATAGAGGTTTCTACTGCTAGTTAACAACATGCTGCTGACCCCTTATAGAGGTTTCTACTGCTAGTTAACAACATGCTGCTGACCCCTTTTAGAGGTTTCTACTGCTAGTTAACATGCTGCTGACCCCTTTTAGAGGTTTCTACTGCTAGTTAACATGCTGCTGACCCCTTATAGAGGTTTCTACTGCTAGTTAACATGCTGCTGCCCCCTTTTAGAGGTTTCTACTGCTAGTTAACAACATGCTGCTGACCCCTTTTAGAGGTTTCTACTGCTAGTTAACATGCTGCTGACCCCTTATAGAGGTTTCTACTGCTAGTTAACAACATGCTGCTGACCCCTTTTAGAGGTTTCTACTGCTAGTTAACATGCTGCTGACCCCTTTTAGAGGTTTCTACTGCTAGTTAACATGCTGCTGACCCCTTATAGAGGTTTCTACTGCTAGTTAACATGCTGCTAATCCCTTTTAGAGGTTTCTACTGCTAGTTAACATGCTGCTAATCCCTTATAGAGGTTTCCACTGCTAGTTAACATGCTGCTGCCCCCTTTAGAGGTTTCTACTGCTAGTTAACCTGCTGCTGGCCCCTTATAGAGGTTTCTACTGCTAGTTAACATGCTGCTGACCCCTTATAGAGGTTTCTACTGCTAGTTAACATGCTGCTGCCCCCTTTTAGAGGTTTCTACTGCTAGTTAACAACATGCTGCTGCCCCCTTTTAGAGGTTTCTACTGCTAGTTAACATGCTGCTAATCCCTTTTAGAGGTTTCTACTTTGAGGGTTTGACCCTATGGGTTCTGGCCAAACCAGTTTACAACCTCAACCAGACCCTATTGGCCCTGGTCTAAAGTAATGCACTATAAAGGGGTTAGGGTGTCATTGGGACGCAGGCCTTTTAATTCCCCCCTGGCAACAGTCTCCTCCCCCTGGCAACAGTCTCCTCCCCCTGGTAACATAGGTGCCTGGCTATGCAGTCCCAGTAGAGACCCTATAACAGAATTATTTACTATCACAGTGGAAATACTGTAAATTATTTCACGTATTTTGTTGTTATAGTTGAATTTTCTGAGAAAAACTGTCCAATTAAATGAACCCTATCCAAGATATATACGTATAAAATCAATTGGAAACATTTCATTTTATAGCTTTAGAACAGCTATGTGCCCAAACGATGTGGTTTTGGAAGCGTTCCGATTTAAAACAAACGGCATAGAAGTGATGGGTCTCTTTTACGTGCTATTTCTTCATGGTTATCATGGTTATTGTTCAACTGGAATGACATAAAACTTGTTGCCAGTGATGGGAAAAAGAGCATTTCAGTCATGCTGTAATGGTTGCACAATGGGGTTGTATTTCACTTGTTTTATGAGTTGGGGAGAGGAGAGGAGAGGAGAGGAGAGGAGAGGAGGAGAGGAGAGGAGAGGAGAGGAGAGGAGAGGAGAGGAGAGGGAGGAAATGAGAGGAGAGAAGACTGGGAGAGAAGAGGAGAGGAGAGGAGAGAGGAGAGGAGGAGCGAGGAGGAGGGGGAGGAGAGGAGAGGAGGGGAGAGGGGAGGAAATGAGAGGAGAGAAGACTGGGAGAGAAGAGGAGAGGAGAGGAGAGAGGAGAGGAGGAGCGAGGAGGAGAGGGGAGGAGAGGAGAGGAGGGGAGAGGGGAGGAAATGAGAGGAGAGAAGACTGGGAGAGAAGAGGAGAGGAGAGGAAATGAGAGGAGAGAAGAGAGGAGAGGAGAGAGGAGAGGAGGAGCGAGGAGAAGAGGGGAGGAGAGGAGAGGAGGAGGAGGAGAGGAGAGGAGAGGGGAGGAAATGAGAGGAGAGAAGACTGGGAGAGAAGAGGAGAGGAGAGGAAATGAGAGGAGAGAAGAGAGGAGAGGAGAGAGGAGAGGAGGAGCGAGGAGAAGAGGGGAGGAGAGGAGAGGAGGGGAGGAGAGGAGAGAGGAGGAGAGGAGAGAGGAGAGGAGGAGCGAGGAGAAGAGGGGAGGAGAGGAGAGGAGGAGAGGAGAGAGGGGGGAGAGGAGAGGAGAGGAGAGGAGAGGAGGGGGGAGGAGAGGAGAGGAGAGGAGAGGAGAGGAGAGAGGAGAGGAGAGGAGAGGAGAGGAGAGGAGAGAGGAGAGAGGAGAGGAGGAGAGGAGGAGAGAAGAGAAGAGAAGAGGGGAGAGGAGAGGGGAGGAAATGAGAGGAGAGAAGACTGGGAGAGAAGAGGAGAGGAGAGGAGAGAGGAGGAGCGAGGAGAAGAGGGGAGGAGAGGAGAGGAGAGGAGGGGAGGGAGAGAGAGGAGAGAGAGGAGAGGAGGAGAGAAGAGAAGAGAAGAGGGGAGAGGAGAGGGGAGGAAATGAGAGGAGAGAAGACTGGGAAGGAAGAGGAGAGGAGAGGAGAGAGGAGAGGAGGAGCGAGGAGAAGAGGGGAGGAGAGGAGAGGAGGGGAGGAGAGGAGAGGAGAGAGGAGAGGAGGAGAGAAGAGGGGAGAGGGGAGGAGAGGAGAGGAGAGGAGAGGAGGAGAGGAGAGGGGAGGAAATGAGAGGAGAGAAGACTGGGAGAGAAGAGGAGAGGAGAGGAGAGAGGAGAGGAGGAGTGAGGAGGAGAGGGGAGGAGAGGAGAGGAGAGGAGGGGAGGAGAGGAGAGAGGAGGAGAGGAGAAAGGAGGAGAGGAGAGGAAAGGAGAGGAGTGAAGACGGGGAGAGAAGAGGAGAGGGGAGGAGAGAGGAGAGGAGAGAAGGAGCGAGGAGAAGAGGGGAGGAGAGGAAAGGAGGGGAGGAGAGGAGAGAGGAGGAGAGGAGAGGGGAGGAGAGGAGAGAAGACGGGGAGAGAAGTGGAGAGGGGAGGAGAGAGGAGAAAGGAGGAGAGAGGAGAAGAGGAGAGAGGAGGAAAGAGGAGAAGAGGAGAGGAGAAGAGAGGAAAGGAAAGGAAAAGAGGAGAGGAGGGGAGAGAGCAGAGGAAAGGAAAGGAGGAGAGGAGAGGAGAGAAGACTGGGAGAGAAGAGGAGAGGGGAAGAGAGAGGACAGGGAGAGAAGGCAGAGGGGAGTGGAGTGGAGAGGAGAGGAGAGAAGAGAGAACAGGGAGAGAAAGGAGAGGAGATGAGAGGAGAGAGGACACGGGGAGAGGGGAGAGGACAGGAGGAGAGCAAGAAGGCTTCAAGTGTGTCTGACAGAGGTTGGGGGGGCGGGGGGAGTGTCTCCAGGCCTGGCTGAGGTCAGTATCTGTCTGGTTGAGTCGCAATGGCCCCGGATCAAACCATTATGTGTGCACCCCAAATTGCACCCTATACCCTATATAGTGCACTACTTTTGACCAGGACCCTATGAGAGGAAATAGGGTGCCATTTGGGACGTAGCATCATAAACGACTCCCCTGGACGCTCCCCTCATAGCCTGAGTGGTGTGTTTACATTTTTAACTCTTACTGTCAGAGAGGGGGGACATGCCAATAACAAACCCCCACCAGATCACATTTCTCTTGGCTTGACGGTTTGAGCAACTTCTGGTAAGAAACGAAGACAGCTCAGGTTCATCCTGTTTACACGAGGGAGAAGCTAAGTAGTTTTTCTGCCGTCACATAGTGCGTGTGCCTAATGGTACCCTGTTTTTTGGATTTAGTGAACTACTTTTGACCAGGGCTTATAAGGACTGAGTGTCATTTGGGGCACGTTCACACTGTGGCCAGTATAGCCTTGGTTATGTATTGATACATGAAGCTGTTTGTCTCTGGGTTTCTGATGTTTAGCCTGTTTTAAAGCACATGAGATATCAATAGGGTAGTTGAAGAGCGGCCCTCCTTCCTACGGTTGGTATTGTCCAGTTGATGTCGGAGGTTTACATACACTTAGGTTGGAGTTATTAAAACTCATTTTTCAACCACTCCACAAATTTCTTGTTAACAAACTATAGTTTTGGCAAGTCAGTTAGGACATCTACTTTGTGCTTGACACAAGTCATTTTTCCAACAATTGTTTACAGACAGATTATTTCACTTATAATTCACTGTATCACAATTCCAGTGGGTCAGAAGTTTACATACACTAAGTTGACTGTGCCTTTAAACAGCGTGGAAAATTCCAGAAAATGATGTCATGGCTTTAGAAGCTTCTGATAGGCTAATTGACATCATTTGAGTCAATTGGAGGTGTACCTGTGGATGTACCACGTTCATCTGTACAAACAATAGTACGCAAGTATAAACACCATGGGACCACACAGCCGTCATACCGCTCAGGAAGGAGACACCTTCTGTCTCCTAGAGATGAACGTACTTTAGTGTGAAAGTGCAAATCAATCCCAGAACAATAGCAAAGGACCTTGTGAAGATGCTGGAGGAAACAGGTACAAAAGTATCTATATCCACAGTAAAACGAGTCCTATAATGACATAACCTGAAAGGCAGCTCAGCAATGAAGAAGCCACTGCTCCAAAATCGCCATAAAAAAAGCCAGACTACGGTTTGCAACTGCACATGGGGACAAAGATCATACTTTTTGGAGAAATGTCCTCTGGTCTGATGAAACAAAAATAGAACTGTTTGGCCATAATGACCATCGTTAAGTTTGGAGGAAAAAGGGGAGGCTTGCAAGCCGAAGAACACCATCCCAACCATGAAGCACGGGGGTGGCAGCATCATGTTGTGGGGGTGCTTTGCTGCAGGAGGGACTGGCACACTAAACAAAATAGAAAAATAATTTTGCCTCCTCATGAAGCCATCTATGTGGATATATTGAAGCAACATCTCAAGACAGCAGTCAGGAAGTTAAAGCTTGGGCACAAATGGGTCTTCCAAATGGACAATGACCCCAAGCATACTTCCAAAGTTGTGGCAAAATGGCTTAAGGACAACAAAGTCAAGGTATTGGAGTGGCCATTACAAAGCCCTGACCTCAATTCTATAGAAAATGTGTGGGCAGAACTGAAAAAGTGTGTGAGCAAGGAGACCTACAAACCTGACTCAGTTACACCAGCTCTGTCAGGGGGAATCGGCCAAAATTCACCCAAATTAAGTGGGAAACTTGTGGAAGGCTAAATGTTTGACCCAAGTTAAACAATTTAAAGGCAATGCTACCAAATACTAATTGATTGTATGTAAACTTCTGACCCACTGGGAATGTGATGAAAGAAGTAAAAGCTGAATTAAATAATTCTCTCTACTATTATTCTGACATTGGTGATCCTAACCGACCTAAGACAGGGAATTTTTTTGAAAAACTGAGTTTAAATGTATTTTGCTAAGGTGTATGTAAACTTCTGACTTCAACTGTATGTATTCCTCTGAGAGAGTTGAGATTGTGTCTGGGACTTACCAGAAGGTTGAACCCCTGAGAGAGTTGAGATTGTGTCTGGGACTTACCAGAAGGTTGAACCCCTGAGAGAGTTGAGATTGTGTCTGGGACTTACCACAAGGTTGAACCCCTGAGAGAGTTGAGATTGTGTCTGGGACTTACCACAAGGTTGAACCCCTGAGAGAGTTGAGATTGTGTCTGGGACTTATCAGAAGGTTGAACCCCTGAGAGAGTTGAGATTGTGTCTGGGACTTACCAGACACAATCCTCCTTGACTGATTGTATTGTGAGGTGTGGTTCCCGTGGTTCCTGGAAGGGTTTGTTTATTTGTTGAAGTGTTTATCTGTCAGTGTTTAAGGAACATTAGTGCACCCATCGCTCCCCCAACCTTCCGGTTACTAGTCCAACGCTCTAACCACTAGGCTACCCTAACCACTAGGCACCCATCCCTCCCCCCATTGTCTCTCTGTCAGTCTGTTAAACCAAACCTCCTCTAATGATGTCAGTCTGGCTCTCAGTCTGTTAAACCAAACCTCCTCTAATGATGTCAGTCTGTTAAACCAGACCTCCTCTAATGATGTCAGTCTGTTAAACCAGACCTCTATGGCTCCCAGTCTGTTAAACCAGACTTCTATGGCTCCCAGTCTGTTAATCCAGACCTCTATGGCTCTCAGTCTGTTAAACCAGACTTCTATGGCTCTCAGTCTGTTAAACCAGACTTCTATGGCTCTCAGTCTGTTAAACCAGACTTCTATGGCTCTCAGTCTGTTAAACCAGAATCTATGGATCTCAGTCTGTTAATCCAGACCTCTATGGCTCCCAGTCTGTTAAACAAGACCTATATGGCTCTCAGTCTGTTAATCCAGACTTCTATGGCTCTCAGTCTGTTAAACCAGACTTCTATGGCTCTCAGTCTGTTAATCCAGACCTCTATGGCTCTCAGTCTGTTAATCCAGATTTCTATGGCTCTCAGTCTGTTAATCCAGACCTCTATGGCTCCCAGTCTGTTAATCCAGACCTCTATGGCTCCCAGTCTGTTAAACCAGACCTCTATGGCTCCCAGTCTGTTAATCCAGACCTCTATGGCTCCCAGTCTGTTAAACCAGACCTATATGGCTCTCAGTCTGTTAAACCAGACCTCTATGGCTCTCAGTCTGTTAAACCAGACCTCTATGGCTCCCAGTCTGTTAAACCAGACCTCTATGGCTCCCAGTCTGTTAATCCAGACCTCTATGGCTCCCAGTCTGTTAATCCAGACCTCTATGGCTCTCAGTCTGTTAATCCAGACCTCTATGGCTCCCAGTCTGTTAATCCAGACCTCTATGGCTCCCAGTCTGTTAATCCAGACCTCTATGGCTCCCAGTCTGTTAATCCAGACCTCTATGGCTCCCAGTCTGTTAATCCAGACCTCTATGGCTCCCAGTCTGTTAATCCAGACCTCTATGGCTCCCAGTCTGTTAATCCAGACCTCTATGGCTCCCAGTCTGTTAATCCAGACCTCTATGGCTCCCAGTCTGTTAATCCAGACCTCTATGGCTCTCAGTCTGTTAAACCAGACCTCTATGGCTCCCAGTCTCTTAATCCAGACCTCTATGGCTCTCAGTCTGTTAAACCAGACCTCTATGGCTCTCAGTCTGTTAAACCAGACTTCTATGGCTCTCAGTCTGTTAATCCAGACCTCTATGGCTCCCAGTCTGTTAATCCAGACCTCTATGGCTCCCAGTCTGTTAATCCAGACCTCTATGGCTCCCAGTCTGTTAACCAGACCTCTATGGCTCCCAGTCTGTTAATCCAGACCTCTATGGCTCCCAGTCTGTTAATCCAGACCTCCATGGCTCTCAGTCTGTTAATCCAGACCTCTATGGCTCCCAGTCTGTTAATCCAGACCTCTATGGCTCTCAGTCTGTTAATCCAGACCTATATGTCTCCCAGTCTGTTAATCCAGACCTCTATGGCTCCCAGTCTGTTAATCCAGACCTCTATGGCTCTCAGTCTGTTAATCCAGACCTCTATGGCTCCCAGTCTGTTAATCCAGACCTCTATGGCTCCCAGTCTGTTAATCCAGACCTCTATGGCTCCCAGTCTGTTAATCCAGACCTCTATGGCTCCCAGTCTGTTAATCCAGACCTATATGGCTCTCAGTCTGTTAATCCAGACCTCTATGGCTCCCAGTCTGTTAATCCAGACCTCTATGGCTCTCAGTCTGTTAATCCAGACCTCTATGGCTCCCAGTCTGTTAATCCAGACCTCTATGGCTCCCAGTCTGTTAATCCAGACCTCTATGGCTCCCAGTCTGTTAATCCAGACCTCTATGGCTCCCAGTCTGTTAATCCAGACCTCTATGGCTCTCCATCTCCAGGTCCTCAGTGGCATCAAAAGCTCTTTATTTTGGACATTGCATTGAAAGGTGAGTTCTCACTGTCTCCTAAATATGTAAGGATAACCTTCTGTCTTTTCTTCACTGTAGACTTTGTCTTCTTCCCAAATAGCACACAATTCCACATGTAAATAAAATATATATTGTCTTATTTTTTTCTTTCACCTTTATTTAATATAGTACACTACTTGGGCCCTGGTCTAAAGTAGTGTAGTATTTAGGGAATAGTGTACCATTTGGCATGTACAGTATAATTGCTTTAACTGGTGATCTGTATGATGTTGAATGAATGTGGCATACTGTATGTCCAGGCTTTATACTCTTCCTTTGCACTGGCAGTACATCAGACTCACTGTGGGGTCATTGCTATGTGTGTTATCTGGACTTCGCTGGGCTGATGGGTGACGCTGGCAGATGGCAGCAGGTGTCAGTGAAATAAGAAAGGTCCTGTGGACCGTAGAAACAATGATTTCATCTTGGAACCAACGGACTAGCTCTGGCAACTGGTTGATTGACTGGTTGACTGATTTTATTTTATTTGATTGACTGGTCGACTGGGTGACTGGTTGACTGACTGGTTGACTGATTTACTGACTGACTGATTGACTGGTTGACTGGTTTACTGATTTACTGACTGGTTGACTGATTTACTGATTGACTGGCTGACTGATTTACTGACTGACTGGTTGACTGACTGGTTGACTGATTTACTGATTGGTTGACTGGTTGGTTGACTAACTGGTTGGTTTACTAACTGGACTGATTGACTGGTTGACTGGTTGATTGGTTGACTGACTGGTTGACTGACTGACAAAACAAAGCCAGAAATATTACATTTACATAAGTATTCAGACCCTTTACTCAGTACTTTGTTGAATAATCTTTGGCCGTGATTACAACCTTCAGTTATCTTTGGTATGATGCTACAAGCTTGGTAAACCTGTATTTGGGGAGTTTCTTCCGATCTTCTCTGCAGATCCTCTCAAGCTCTGTCAGGTTGGATGGGGAGCGTCGCTGCACAGCTATTTTCAGGTCTCTTCAGAGATGTTCGATCGGGTTCAAGTCCAGGCTCTGGCTAGGCAACTCAAGGACATTCAGAGACTTGTCCTGAAGCCACTCCTGCGTTGTCTTGGCTGTGTGCTTAGGGTCGTTGTCCTGTTGGAAGGTGAACCTTCGCCCACAGTCTGAGGTCCTGAGCGCTCTGGAGCAGGTTTTCATCAAGGATCTCTCTGTACTTTGCTCCGTTCATTTTTCCCTTGATCCTGACTAGTCTCCCAGTCCCTGCCGCTAAAAAACATCCTCACAGCATGATGCTGCCACCACCATGCTTCACCGTAGGGATGGTGCCAGGTTTCCTCCAGACGTGATGCTTTCAGGCCAAATCTTGGATTCATCAGACCAGACTGGTTGACTGACTGGTTGACTGACTGGTTGACTGGCTGGTTGACTGATTGGTTAACTGGTTGACTGACTGGTTGACTGGTTGGTTGACTGATTGGTTAACTGGTTGACTAACTGGTTGACTGACTGGTTGACTGGTTGGTTAACTGGTTGACTGGTTGGTTGATTGATTGGTTAACTGGTTGACTGACTGGTTGACTGGTTGGTTGACTGGTTGACCGACTGGTTGACTGGTTGGTTGACTGGTTGGTTGACTGACTAGTTGACTGGTTGGTTGACTGATTGGTTAACTGGTTGACTGACTGATTGACTGGTTGGTTGACTGATTGGTTAACTGGTTGACTGACTGGTTGACTGGTTGGTTGACTGACTGGTTGACTGACTGGTTGACTGGTTGACTGACTGGTTGACTGACTGGTTGACTGACTGGTTGACTGTCTGGTTGACTGACTAGTTGACTGATTGGTTAACTGGTTGACTGATTGACTGACTGGTTGACTGACTGGTTGACTGATTGACTGGTTGACTGACTGGTTGACTGACTGATTGACTGATTAACTGGTTGACTGATTAACTGGTTGACTGACTGGTTGACTGATTGACTGGTTGACTGGTTGACTGACTAATTGGGGCCTCCCTTTCCTCTTTCTTTTCTGGTTAGAGCCAGTTTGCGCTGTTCTGTGAAGGGAGTAGTACACAGTGGAGGAGATTGTAGGAGATCTTCAGTTTCTTGGCAATTTCTCACATGGAATAGCCTTCATTTTTAAGAACAAGAATAGAGTTTTTGAAGAAAGTACTTTGTTTCTGTCCATTTTGAGTCTGTAATCGAACCCACAAATGCTGATGCTCCAGTTACTCAACAAATCTAAAGAAGACCAGTTTTATAGGGATAGCCCCCTTTAAAAAAAATGTTTTCGCCTAAATGACACACCCAAATCTAACTGCCTGTAGCTCAGGCCCTGAAGCAAGGATATGCATATTATTGGTACCATTTGAAAGGAAACACTTTGAAGTTTGTGGAAATGTGAATTGAATGTAGGAGAATATAACATAATAGATCTGGTAGAAGGAAATAAAGAAAAAAGCAACCGTTTATTTTCTACCACCATCTTCGAAATGCAGCAGAAAGGTGCCAGTTCTAGCCATCACTCTGGTGGTAATTTTAGTCATCACTCTGGTTGTAATTCCAATGGGGTCCACAAGATGGCATTTGGGCAAATCGTGAAGCATTTGCATTCATATAACATTTTTCTGCACGGATATCGTAAAATCTGTATACTTGGACTTTGATTCAGCTTTTCCAGTATTAGTAGCCATATTATAAGGTCAACATTTGCAAAACAACCAGTTTTCATAACTTCATAAATATTTGTCCAAAATGAAAAGGCATGCTGTCATACAAGGTTTGTAGATACATTTTACGACAGATACAGGGTTTCCGGATACTCCCGTAAATCCCAGCTCATTGGCTATCTAGCTAGCTTTAGTTGACCCCGATTGGTGCTTATTTGACAAAGTTAGAATCATTCAAGTGAAGACCACCCACGTCATCGGCGTGCCATGAAGGCATCGGTCTCTGACCAAATACGGTGTAGGATATACTACACCCCTAATGATATAGTGAAATCTGGTTACGTTCTAGGATCTCTGATATGGTGTCCTATAGGAAATACTACACCTCTAATGATATAGTGAAGTCTGGTTATGTTCTAGGATCTCTGATATGGTGTCCTATAGGATATACTACACCCCTAATGATAGAGTGAAGTCTGTTTACCTTCTAGGATCTCTGATATGGTGTCCTATAGGACATACTACACCCCTAATGATAGAGTGAAGTCTGTTTACCTTCTAGGATCTCTGATATGGTGTCCTATAGGAAATACTACACCTCTAATGATATAGTGAAGTCTGGTTATGTTCTAGGATCTCTGATATGGTGTCCTATAGGATATACTACACCCCTAATGATAGAGTGAAGTCTGTTTACCTTCTAGGATCTCTGATATGGTGTCCTATAGGATATACTACACCCCTAATGATAGAGTGAAGTCTGTTTACCTTCTAGGATCTCTGATATGATGTCCTATAGGACATACTACACCCCTAATGATATAGTGAAGTCTGGTTGCGTTCTAGGATCTCTGAGGAATAAATACGAACACGATTTGACTGGTTGAAAGATTCCTTTCTTTGTAAATTGAACGAGTGGAAATACAAAATCGATCGTGCTACATGGACCTTTTTAGGATATGAAAAATTATTTTATCTAACACAAGGACACCTCATGTTATCTCTGGGACCCTTTGGATGATAAATCAGAGCAAGATTTCAGAATGTAAGTACACATTTCACCTTCAGAGGTGAATTTATTCAAACCTATTGCAGTGAAATAAGTGTTTTGTTGTTTGGAGCTCTCCTCAAACAATAGCATGGCATTTTTTCTCAGTAATAACTACTATAAATTGGACAGTACATTTTAATTAACAAGAATTTAAGCTTTCAGACGATATAAGACACTTATATGTACCGACATTTGTTGTTTCTCTAGAATCTTATGGTGACACAAGGCGCTGCAAGATTTACAACTGCCCCGGTGACACCGGGGGACGCTGATCCCTACGTTAATCAGAACAACAGTTTTCAGCTGTGCTAACATAGTTGCAAAAAAGTTTTCTAATGATCAGTTAGCCCTTTAAAATGATAAACTTGGATTAGCTAACACAACGTGCATTTGGAATACAGGAGTGATGTTTGCTGATGATAGGCCTCTGTACGCCTATGTAGATATTCCATTAAAAATCAGATGTTATTTCCATGGACAAAAAATTTGCTTTTCTTTAAAAAATATGGAAATTTCTAAGTGACCTCAAACATTTGAATGGTAGTATATGTAAATATATATATATATCTATATATGTAAATATATATATATATATATATGGACATTGTGAATGATTGAGTGGCACAAAGTGACTATGTCACTTGTTTTTCCCTGAAGCCACTTGTCTACCAATAGAAGTCCAGGATGGAAACTAGTCTTTGACGTGGTGTGTTTTGTCCTCTCCATGTATTGGTACACAATGAACAGCAGACAATGGCTGAGTAGGGAATAGGGTGCCTTTTGACCAGGGCAGATAGGGAATAGTGCCCATAGGGAATAGGGCCCATAGGGAAAAGGGCCCATAGGGAATAGGGCCCATAGGGAATAGGGTGCCTTTTGACCAGGGCAGATAGGGAATAGTGCCCATAGGGAATAGGGCCCATAGGGAAAAGGGCCCATAGGGAATAGGGCCCATAGGGAAAAGGGTGCCTTTTGACCAGGGCAGATAGGGAATAAGGCCCTTAGGGAATAGTGCCCATAGGGAATAGGGCCCATAGGGAATAGGGCCCATAGGGAATAGGGTGCCTTTTGACCAGGGCAGATAGGGAATAGGGCCATAGGGAATAGGGCCCATAGGGAATAGGGTGCCTTTTGACCAGGGCAGATAAGGAATAAGGCCCATAGGGCCCATAGGGAATAGTGCCCATAGGGAATAGGGCCCTTAGGGAATGTGGCCCTTAGGGAATGTGGCCCATAGGGAATAGGGCCCATAGGGAATAGGGCCCTTAGGGAATGTGGCCCTTAGGGAATGTGGCCCATAGGGCCCATAGGAAATAGGGCCCATAGGGAAAAGGGCCCATAGGGAATAGGGCCCATAGGGAATAGGGTGCCTTTTGACCAGGGCAGATAGGGAATAGTGCCCATAGGGAATAGGGCCCATAGGGAAAAGGGTGCCTTTTGACCAGGGCAGATAGGGAATAAGGCCCTTAGGGAATAGTGCCCATAGGGAATAGGGCCCATAGGGAATAGGGCCCATAGGGAATAGGGTGCCTTTTGACCAGGGCAGATAAGGAATAAGGCCCATAGGGCCCATAGGGAATAGTGCCCATAGGGAATAGGGCCCTTAGGGAATGTGGCCCTTAGGGAATGTGGCCCATAGGGAATAGGGCCCATAGGGAATGTGGCCCATAGGGAATAGGGCCCTTAGGGAATGTGGCCCTTAGGGAATGTGGCCCATAGGGCCCATAGGAAATAGGGCCCATAGGGAATAGGGCCCATAGGGAATAGGGCCCATAGGGAATGTGGCCCATAGGGAATGTGGCCCATAGGGAATATGGCCCATAGGGCCCATAGGGAATAGGGCCCATAGGGAATGTGGCCCATAGGGAATGTGGCCCTTAGGGAATAGGGCCCATAGGGAATGTGGCCCATAGGGAATGTGGCCCATAGGGAATGTGGCCCATAGGGAATGTGGCCCTTAGGGAATGTGGCCCATAGGGAATGTGGCCCTTAGGGAATGTGGCCCATAGGGCCCTAAGGGCCCCGAGCAAGGGTAGCATTCCAGAGGGACATCAGAGACTGTAACGTTCTCTGCTTCACGGAAACATGGCTAACTGGAGAGACGCAATCCGAAGCGGTGCAGCCAGCGGGTTTCTCCACGCATCGCGCCGACAGAAACAAACATCTTTCTGGTAAGAAGACGGGCGGGGGCGTATGCCTTATGGCCAACGTGACATGGTGTGATGAAAGAAACATACAGGAACTCAAATCCTTCTGTTCACCTGATTTAGAATTCCTCACAATCAAATGTAGACCGCATTATCTACCAAGAGAATTCTCTTCGATTATAATCACAGCCGTATATATCCCCCAAGCAGACACATCGATGGCTCTGAACGAACTTTATTTAACTCTCTGCAAACTGGAAACGATTTATCCGGAGGCTGCATTCATTGTAGCTGGGGATTTTAACAAGGCTAATCTGAAAACAAGACTCCCTAAATTTTATCAGCATATCGATTGCGCAACCAGGGGTGGAAAGACCCTGGATCATTGTTACTCTAACTTAAGGCCCTGCCCCGCCCCCTTTCGGAAAAGCTGACCACGACTCCATTTTGTTGATCCCTGCCTACAGACAGAAACTAAAACAAGAAGCTCCCACGCTGAGGTCTGTCCAACGCTGGTCCGACCAAGCTGACTCCACACTCCAAGACTGCTTCCATCACGTGGACTGGGAGATGTTTCGTATTGCGTCAGACAACAACATTGACGAATACGCTGATACGGTGTGCAAGTTCATTAGAATGTGCGTTGAAGATGTCGTTCCCATAGCAACGATTAAAACATTCCCTAACCAGAAACCGTGGATTGATGGCAGCATTCGTGTGAAACTGAAGGCACGAACCACTGCTTTTAATCAGGGCAAGGTGTCTGGTAACATGACTGAATACAAACAGTGCAGCTATTCCCTCCGCAAGGCTATCAAACAAGCTAAGCGCCAGTACAGAGACAAAGTAGAATCTCAATTCAATGGCTCAGACACAAGAGGCATGTGGCAGGGTCTACAGTCAATCACGGACTACAGGAAGAAACCCAGCCCAGTCACGGACCAGGATGTCTTGCTCCCAGGCAGACTAAATAACTTTTTTGCCCGCTTTGAGGACAATACAGTGCCACTGACACGGCCTGCAACGGAAACATGCGGTCTCTCCTTCACTGCAGCCGAAGTGAGTAAGACATTTAAACGTGTTAACCCTCGCAAGGCTGCAGGCCCAGACGGCATCCCCAGCCGCGCCCTCAGAGCATGCGCAGACCAGCTGGCCGGTGTGTTTACGGACATATTCAATCAATCCCTATACCAGTCTGCTGTTCCCACATGCTTCAAGAGGGCCACCATTGTTCCTGTTCCCAAGAAAGCTAAGGTAACTGAGCTAAACGACTACCGCCCCGTAGCACTCACATCCGTCATCATGAAGTGCTTTGAGAGACTAGTCAAGGACCATATCACCTCCACCCTACCTGACACCCTTGACCCACTCCAATTTGCTTACCGCCCAAATAGGTCCACAGACGATGCAATCTCAACCACACTGCACACTGCCCTAACCCATCTGGACAAGAGGAATACCTATGTGAGAATGCTGTTCATCGACTACAGCTCGGCATTCAACACCATAGTACCCTCCAAGCTCGTCATCAAGCTCGAGACCCTGGGTCTCGACCCCGCCCTGTGCAACTGGGTACTGGACTTCCTGACGGGCCGCCCCCAGGTGGTGAGGGTAGGCAACAACATCTCCTCCCCCGCTGATCCTCAACACTGGGCCCCACAAGGGTGCGTTCTGAGCCCTCTCCTGTACTCCCTGTTCACCCACGACTGCGTGGCCATGCACGCCTCCAACTCAATCATCAAGTTTGCGGACGACACAACAGTGGTAGGCTTGATTACCAACAACGACGAGACGGCCTACAGGGAGGAGGTGAGGGCCCTCGGAGTGTGGTGTCAGGAAAATAACCTCACACTCAACGTCAACAAAACTAAGGAGATGATTGTGGACTTCAGGAAACAGCAGAGGGAACACCCCCATCCACATCGATGGAACAGTAGTGGAGAGGGTAGCAAGTTTTAAGTTCCTCGGCATACACATCACAGACAAACTGAATTGGTCCACTCACACAGACAGCATCGTGAGGAAGGCGCAGCAGCGCCTCTTCAATCTCAGGAGGCTGAAGAAATTCGGCTTGTCACCAAAAGCACTCACAAACTTCTACAGATGCACAATCGAGAGCATCCTGGCGGGCTGTATCACCGCCTGGTATGGCAACTGCACCGCCCTCAACCGTAAGGCTCTCCAGAGGGTAGTGAGGTCTGCACAACGCATCACCGGGGGCAAACTACCTGCCCTCCAGGACACCTACACCACCCGATGCTACAGGAAGGCCATAAAGATCATCAAGGACATCAACCACCCGAGCCACTGCCTGTTCACCCCGCTGTCATCCAGAAGGCGAGGTCAGTACAGGTGCATCAAAGCTGGGACCGAGAGACTGAAAAACAGCTTCTATCTCAAGGCCATCAGACTGTTAAACAGCCACCACTAACATTGAGTGGCTACTGCCAACACACTGTCAATGACACTGACTCTACTCCAGCCACTTTAATCATGGGAATTGATGGGAAATGATGTAAATATATCACTAGCCACTTTAAACAATGCTACCTTACATAATGTTACTTACCCTACATTGTTCATCTCATATGCATACGTTGATACTGTACTCTATATCATCGACTGCATCCTTATGTAATACATGTATCACTAGCCACTTTAACTATGCCACTTGGTTTACATACTTATCTCATATGTATATACTGTACTCGATATCATCTACTGTATCTTGCCTATGCTGCTCTGTACCATCACTCATTCATATATCCTTATGTACATATTCTTTATCCCCTTACACTGTGTATAAGACAGTAGTTTTTTGGAATTGTTAGTTAGATTACTTGCTCGTTATTACTGCATTGGCGGAACTAGAAGCACAAGCATTTCGCTACACTCGCATTAACATCTGCTAACCATGTGTACGTGACAAATAAAATTTGATTTGATTTGATTTGATTTGAATGTGGCCCTTAGGGAATGTGGCCCATAGGGAATAGGGCCCATAGGGAATGTGGCCCATAGGGAATGTGGCCCATAGGGAATGTGGCCCATGGAGAAAAGGGCCTAATATTGAGTTGCACCCCATTTTTCCCTCAGAACAGCATCAATTCCTCATGTACTCTACAGTGTGTCGAAAGCGTTCCACAGCTACGCTGGTTCATGTTGACTCCAATGCTTCCTGCTGTTGTGTCCAGTTGGCTGGATGTCCTTTGGGTGGTGGACCATGTTGACTCCAATGCTTCCTGCTGTTGTGTCCAGTTGGCTGGATGTCCTTTGGGTGGTGGACCATGTTGACTCCAATGCTTCCTGCTGTTGTGTCCAGTTGGCTGGATGTCCTTTGGGTGGTGGACCATGTTGACTCCAATGCTTCCTGCTGTTGTGTCCAGTTGGCTGGATGTCCTTTGGGTGGTGGACCATGTTGACTCCAATGCTTCCTGCTGTTGTGTCCAGTTGGCTGGATGTCCTTTGGGTGGTGGACCATGTTGACTCCAATGCTTCCTGCTGTTGTGTCCAGTTGGCTGGATGTCCTTTGGGTGGTGGACCATGTTGACTCCAATGCTTCCTGCTGTTGTGTCCAGTTGGCTGGATGTCCTTTGGGTGGTGGACCATGTTGACTCCAATGCTTCCCGCTGTTGTGTCCAGTTGGCTGGATGTCCTTTGGGTGGTGGACCATGTTGACTCCAATGCTTCCTGCTGTTGTGTCCAGTTGGCTGGATGTCCTTTGGGTGGTGGACCATTCTTGATAAACACTGGAAATTGTTGAGTGTGAAAAACCCATCAGCGTTACAATTTCTTGACACTACTACCAAACTCCGTTCAAAGCCGCTTAAATATTTTGTCTTGCCCATTCACCCTCTGAATGGCACAGATACACAATCCATGTCTCAATTGTCTCAAGGCTTAAACACCTCAATCTACACTGATTGAAGTGGATTTAACAAGTGACATCAATCAGGGATCACAGCTTTCACCTGGATTCACCTGGTCAGGCTATGTCATGGAAAGAGCAGGTGTTCCTAAGGTTATAGTTAATACAGCACTTTGAAAGTGAAAATATACATTTCTGATGTTTTTCTTCCATCATTGTTGCGATCATAACAGGATAAAAACAAAAACCGTTGTTGGTTGAAACCCCAAACGAATACCAACATGCTGAGCTGTGTTGGGGCCATGTGGATCCAACACAGTGGAAGGCATGGCGCGAAACGTCAATGCAATTTTCACCATTGACCTTATAGGGAACGCTACAGCATTATATCAGTTTTATGTTCAACGTGAAAAATGATACAAGTGTGCCAATTTTCACACTTCTATTCCTAATAGAACTCTATGGTAATTATGGAAGCTTATCTACTGGACCAATGTCTTTCTGTTCATTATGGCAGTCAAGAGGAGATACTTTAGGGAGGAGAGAAACCCCAGTTAGATTCCTGGAGTGGAGTGGTGATGAGGAGAACAGGAGAGAGGAGGAGAGAGGAGAGAGGGGAGAGGAAGAGAGGGGAGAGGGGGAGAGGAAGAGGGGGAGAGGGGGAGAGAAGGAGAGGGGAGAGGGGAGAGAAGGAGAGGGGAGGGGGAGAGAAGGAGAGAAGGAGAGGGGAGAGGGAGAGGGGAGAGAAGGAGAGGGGGAGAAGAGGAGAGAGGGAGAGAGGGAGATAAGGAGAGGGGGAGAAGAGGAGAGAGGAGGAGAGAGGGGAGAGGAAGAGAGAGGGGAGAGAAAGAGAGAAGGAGAGGGGGAGAGAGGGAGAGAAGGAGAGGGGGAGACGAGGAGAGAGGAGGAGAGAGGGAAGAGAGAAGGGAGAGGGGAGAGGAAGAGAGAAGAGAGAGGGAGAGAAGGGGAGAAGAGGAGAGAGGGTAGAGATGGGGAGAGGTAGAGAGGGGGAGACGGGAGAAAGGGAGAGAGGGGGAGAAGAGGAGAGAGGGTAGAGATGGGGAGAGGTTGAGAGGGAGAGAGGGGGAGACGGGAGAGAGGGGAGAGGGGAGAGAGTGGAGATGAGGAGAGGAGAACAGGAGAGAGGAGGAGAGAGGGGAGAGGGGGAGAGGGGGAGACGGGAGAGAGGGGAGAGGGGGAGAGAGTGGAGATGAGGAGAGGAGAACAGGAGAGAGGAGGAGAGAGGGGAGAGGGGGAGAGAGGGAGAGAGGGGGAGAAGAGGAGAGAGGGGGAGAGGTTGAGAGGGGGAGGGGGAGAGAGGAGATGAGGAGAGGAGAACAGGAGAGAGGAGGAGAGAGGGAAGAGAGAGGAGAGGGGGAGAGAGGGAGAGGGGAGAGAGTGGAGATGAGGAGAGAGGGGGAGAGAGGGGAGAGGAGGAGAGAGGGAAAATGGGAGTGGAGGAGAGAGGGGGAGAGGAGGAGAGAGGGGGAGAGGAGGAGAGAGGGGAGGTTAGAGGAGGAGAAGAGAGGAGAGGGGAGAGAGGGAGAGTGCAGGAAAGGAGGGGAGAGGAGAGGAAGGATCCTGTTATACAGAATGTTTGCCATTGGATTGATTTTGAGGTGCTTTGAAGATCGCTAAAGTTTTAGCCAAAAGTAGAGGTCAGCTTCTGCGTCCTCCAGCCTTCTTTATGTTACCAGGTCTGCGTCCTCCAGCCTTCCTTATGCTACCAGGTCTACTTCCTCCAGCCTTCCTTATGTTACCAGGTCTGCTTCCTCCAGCCTTCCTTATGCTACCAGGTCTGCTTCCTCCAGCCTTCCTTATGCTACCAGGTCTGCTTCCTCCAGCCTTCCTTATGCTACCAGGTCTGCTTCCTCCAGCCTTCCTTATGCTACCAGGTCTGCTTCCTCCAGCCTTCCTTATGCTACCAGGTCTACTTCCTCCAGCCTTCCTTATGTTACCAGGTCTGCTTCCTCCAGCCTTCCTTATGCTACCAGGTCTGCTTCCTCCAGCCTTCCTTATGCTACCAGGTCTGCTTCCTCCAGCCTTCCTTATGCTACCAGGTCTGCGTCCTCCAGCCTTACCTATGCTACCAGGTCTGCTTCCTCCAGCCTTCCTTATGCTACCAGGTCTGCTTCCTCCAGCCTTCCTGATATAAAACATTTGGTTTGTCCCAAACAGCACCATATTCCCTATAAAGTGTACTACATTTGACCAGGGCCCTATGTAGGAAATAGGGTGTCATTTTGGATACATGATTCCGGGGCGCTACTATCCATGCTGTATGTGCATTGTAGGCCCTAACTGCTGTTGTTGCCTTGGCTGTGTTTCTCCGGGCCTAACTGGCTGTGTTGTTCCAGGTCTAACTGGCTGTGTTGTTCCAGGCCTAACTGGCTGTGTTGTTCCAGGCCTAACTGGCTGTGTTTCTCCGGTCCTAACTGGCTGTGTTGTTCCAGGCCTAACTGGCTGTGTTGTTCCAGGCCTAACTGGCTGTGTTGTTCCAGGCCTAACTGGCTGTGTTGTTCCAGGCCTAACTGCTGTGTTGCCTTGGCTGTGTTCTCCGGGCCTAACTGGCTGTGTTCTCCGGGCCTAACTGGCTGTGTTGTTCCAGGCCTGTGTTGTTCCAGGTCTAACTGGCTGTGTTGTTCCAGGTCTAACTGGCTGTGTTGTTCCGGGCCTAACTGGCTGTGTTGTTCCAGATCTAACTGGCTGTTTTGTTCCAGGCCTAACTGGCTGTGTTGTTCCAGGCCTAACTGGCTGTGTTGTTCCAGGCCTAACTGGCTGTGTTGTTCCAGGCCTAACTGGCTGTGTTGTTCCAGGCCTAACTGGCTGTGTTGTTCCAGGCCTAACTGGCTGTGTTGTTGCAGGCCTAACTGGCTGTTTTGTTCTGGGCCTAACTGGCTGTGTTGTCCAGGCCTAACTGTGTTGGCTGTGTTGTTCCAGGTCTAACTGGCTGTGTTGTTCCAGGTCTAACTGGCTGTGTTGTTCCAGGCCTAACTGGCTGTGTTGTTCCAGGCCTAACTGGCTGTGTTGTACCAGGCCTAACTGGCTGAGTTGTTCCAGGTCTAACTGGTTGTGTTGTTCCAGGCCTAACTGGCTGTGTTGTTCCAGGTCTAACTGGCTGTGTTGTTCCAGGTCTAACTGGCTGTGATGTTCCAGGCCTAACTGGCTGTGTTGTTCCAGGCCTAACTGCTGTGTTGCCTTGGCTGTGTTCTCCGGGCCTAACTGGCTGTGTTCTCCGGGCCTAACTGGCTGTGTTGTCCCAGGTCTAACTGGCTGTGTTGTTCCAGGTCTAACTGGCTGTGTTGTTCCAGGTCTAACTGGCTGTGATGTTCCAGGCCTAACTGGCTGTGTTGTTCCAGGCCTAACTGCTGTGTTGCCTTGGCTGTGTTCTCCGGGCCTAACTGGCTGTGTTCTCCGGGCCTAACTGGCTGTGTTGTTCCAGGTCTAACTGGCTGTGTTGTTGCAGGCCTAACTGGCTGTGTTGTTCCAGGCCTAACTGGCTGTGTTGTTCCAGGCCTAACTGGCTGTGTTGTTCCAGGTCTAACTGGCTGTTTTGTTCTGGGCCTAACTGGCTGTTTTGTTCTGGGCCTAACTGGCTGTGTTGTTCTTGGCCTAACTGTGTTGGCTGTGTTGTTCCAGGTCTAACTGGCTGTGTTGTTCCGGGCCTAACTGTGCTGGCTGTGTTGTTCCAGGTCTAACTGGCTGTGTTGTTCCGGGCCTAACTGGCTGTGTTGTTCCAGGCCTAACTGGCTGTGTTGTTCCAGGTCTAACTGGCTGTGTTGTTCCAGGTCTAACCGGCTGTGTTGTTCCAGGTCTAACTGGCTGTGTTGTTCCGGGCCTAACTGGCTGTGTTGTTCCAGGTCTAACTGGCTGTGTTGTTCCAGGTCTAACCGGCTGTGTTGTTCCAGGTCTAACTGGCTGTGTTGTTCCGGGCCTAACTGGCTGTTTTGTTCCAGGCCTAACTGCTGTGTTGCCTTGGCTGTGTTCTCCGGGCCTTACTGGCTGTGTTCTCCAGGCCTAACTGGCTGTGTTGTTCCAGGTCTAACTGGCTGTGTTGTTCCAGGTCTAACTGGCTGTGTGGTTCCAGGTCTAACTGGCTGTGTTGTTCCAGGACTAACTGGCTGTGTTGTTCCAGGTCTAACTGGCTGTGTTGTTCCAGGTCTAACTGGCTGTGTTGTTCCAGGCCTAACTGGCTGTGTTGTTACAGGCCTGTGTTGTTCCAGGCCTAACTGGCTGTGTTGTTCCAGGTCTAACTGGCTGTGTTGTTCCAGGTCTAATTGGCTGTGTGGTTCCAGGTCTAACTGGCTGTGTTGTTCCAGGTCTAACTGACTGTGTTGTTCCAGGTCTAACTGGCTGTGTTGTTCCAGGTCTAACTGGCTGTGTTGTTCCAGGTCTAACTGGCTGTGTTGTTCCAGACCTAACTGGCTGTGTTGTTCCGGGCCTAACTGTGCTGGCTGTGTTGTTCCGGGCCTAACTGGCTGTGTTGTTCCAGGCCTAACTGGCTGTGTTGTTCCAGGCCTAACTGGCTGTGTTGTTCCAGGCCTAACTGGCTGTGTTGTTCCAGGCCTAACTGGCTGTGTTGTTCCAGGTCTAACTGTGCTGACTGTGTTGTTCCAGGTATAACTGTGCTGACTGTGTTGTTCCAGGCCTAACTGGCTGTGTTGTTCCAGGCCTAACTGGCTGTGTTGTTCCAGGTCTAACTGGCTGTGTTGTTCCGGGCCTAACTTGCTGTGATGTTCCGGTCCTAACTGGCTGTGTTGTTACAGGCCTGTGTTGTTCCAGGCCTAACTGGCTGTGTTGTTCCGGGCCTAACTGGCTGTGTTGTTCCGGGCCTAACTGGCTGTGTTGTTACAGGCCTGTGTTGTTCCAGGCCTAACTGGCTGTGTTGTTCCAGGTCTAACTGGCTGTGTTGTTCCGGGCTTAACTGGCTGTGTTGTTCCAGGCCTAACTGGCTGTGTTGTTCTGGGCCTAACTGGCTGTGTTGATCCAGGTCTAACTGCCAGTGTTGTTCCAGGCCTAACTGGCTGTGTTGTTCCAGGCCTAACTGGCTGTGTTGTTCCAGGCCTAACTGGCTGTGTTGTTCCGGGCCTGACTGCCTGTGTTGTTCCAGGCCTGTGTTGTTCCAGGCCTGTGTTGTTCCAGGCCTGTGTTGTTACAGGCCTAACTGGCTGTGTTGTTCCAGGCCTGTGTTGTTCCAGGCCTGTGTTGTTCCAGGCCTAACTGGCTGTGTTGTTCCAGGCCTGTGTTGTTCCATGCCTGTGCTGTTCCAGGCCTGTGTTCTTACAGGCCTAACTGGCTGTGTTGTTAGAGGCCTGTGTTGTTACAGGCCTGTGTTGTCCCAGGCCTAACTGGCTGTGTTGTTCCAGGCCTGTGTTGTTCCAGGTCTAACTGGCTGTGTTGTTCCAGGTCTAACTGGCTGTGTTGTTCCAGGCCTAACTGGCTGTGTTGTTACAGGCCTTTGTTGTTCCAGGTCTAACTGGCTGTGTTGTTCCAGGTCTAACTGGCTGTGTTGTTCCAGGCCTAACTGTGCTGACTGTGTTCTCCAGGCCTAACTGTGCTGGCTGTGTTCTCCAGGCCTAACTGTGCTGGCTGTGTTCTCCAGGCCTAACTGTGCTGGCTGTGTTCTCCAGGCCTAACTGTGTTGGCGTTGTTCTCCAGGCCTAACTGTGCTGGCTTTGTTCTCCAGGCCTAACTGTGTTGGCTGTGTTCTCCAGGCCTAACTGTGCTGGCTGTGTTCTCCAGGCCTAACTGTGCTGGCTGTGTTCTCCAGGCCTAACTGTGTTGGCATTGTTCTCCAGGCCTAACTGTGCTGGCTGTGTTCTCCAGGCCTAACTATGTTGGCTGTGTTCTCCAGGCCTAACTGTGCTGGCTGTGTTCTCCAGGCCTAACTGTGCTGGCTGTGTTCTCCAGGCCTAACTGTGCTGGCGTTGTTCTCCAGGCCTAACTGTGCTGGCTTTGTTCTCCAGGCCTAACTGTGTTGGCTGTGTTCTCCAGGCCTAACTGTGCTGGCTGTGTTCTCCAGGTCTAACTGTGATGGCTGTGTTCTCCAGGCCTAACTGTGCTGGCTGTGTTCTCCAGGCCTAACTGTGTTGGCATTGTTCTCCAGGCCTAACTGTGCTGGCTGTGTTCTCCAGGCCTAACTATGTTGGCTGTGTTCTCCAGGCCTAACTGTGCTGGCTGTGTTCTCCAGGCCTAACTGTGCTGGCTGTGTTCTCCAGGCCTAACTGTGCTGGCTGTGTTCTCCAGGCCTAACTGTGCTGGCTGTGTTCTCCAGGCCTAACTGTGCTTGCTGTGTTCTCCAGGCCTAACTGTGCTGGCTGTGTTCTCCAGGCCTAACTGTGTTGGCTGTGTTCTCCAGGCCTAACTGTGTTGGCTGTGTTCTCCAGGCCTAACTGTGTTGGCTGTGTTCTCCAGGCCTAACTGTGTTGGCTGTGTTCTCCAGGCCTAACTATGTTGGCTGTGTTCTCCAGGCCTAACTGTGCTGGCTGTGTTCTCCAGGCCTAACTGTGCTGGCTGTGTTCTCCAGGCCTAACTGTGCTGGCTGTGACAGTGCTGTTCCTCATTCAAATTGAATGTCAGTTGATTTGAATGTTAATGAAAGGCAGACTGAATACTGAACTTCCTGCTTTGCCTCCATGGAGACAGACAGTAGAGATAAATAGAGGACTTGTCTTTGTATCTGTGCCATTATACAGGCTGTGACAGCATGGGCAGCTCCATTGAGGCTATCTCCATTTTGAAGTAGTAAATTTTTTTAATTCATGATTGGCAGATCCCTCCTGATGACCCGGTTGGACATGACTCCAACAGGGTCACCAGGAGGTATCAGCCAATGAAGTTCGAACTCTCACCCAGTTGACTTCATTAAAATGGGTGGAAGCCCTGAATCGTTCAGACCATACTAATATGTCCTTTTAGCCACTAGAGTCATCTATCATTCTCTATGGGACAGACTCAAAATGGCTGCCAGACAAGTCTACCCATTATGGCATCATTGACATGAATGTGGATGTCCAGCCCATTCTACTCGTTGTAATTCTGTGGCGTTTCCCCGACAGTGGCTGATAGGAGACAGGGAGACCCACTGTGGGATCATCTGTTCCAGGACACAGGGCAAGCCGGTGTGTGGCTCTGATGGACGGAGCTACGATACCGGCTGTGACCTGCAGAGGGCGCGCTGCAAGGACCGTTCTCTGACGCTGGCACACCGCGGACGATGTCGAGGTGAGGCTGAGACCCACATACATACATTATGTAGGAGCGCTATACACACGCACACACACACAAGCACATGCACACAAGCACACACACACACGCGCGCACTCACGTGCACACACACATTGTGGCTGGTCTTTGGTGTTTCAGGTAAAAACTCGGTGAGGATTGACCAGCTTCCAGTAGTTCCTGCTCCAACATCAGTCTCAGAGGGGAAGAACCTGGAACTGGAAGGTCTGTCTGTCTGTCTGTCTGTCTGTCTGTCTGTCTGTCTGTCTGTCTGTCTGTCTGTCTGTCTGTCTGTCTGTCTGTCTGTCTCTAGTAATATTTCTGTCTTTGGGGGCGCTGGTCTAAAGTAGTGCACTATATAGGGAATAGGGCTCTGGTCTAAAGTAGTGCCCTATATAGGGAATAGGGCTCTGGTCTAAAGTAGTGCACTATATAGGGAATAGGGCTCTGGTCTAAAGTAGTGCACTATATAGGGAATAGGGCTCTGGTCTAAAGTAGTGCACTATATAGGGAATAGGGTTCTGGTCTAAAGTAGTGTACTATATAGGGAATAGGGCTCTGGTCTAAAGTAGTGCCCTATATAGAGAATAGGGTTCTGGTCTAAAGTAGTGCACTATATAGGGAATAGGGCTCTGGTCTAAAGTAGTGCACTATATAGAGAATAGGGCTCTGGTCTAAAGTAGTGTACTATATAGGGAATAGGGTGCCATTTCAGTCACATCCACAATGCGGACAGAGCTGTTGAACTCAAGCCCAGGCCAGGTCCACGTGAACTGCTGGTGATTTGCTGAATCTGAAATCCTACGGGAGGGCTGTGATTGGCTAATGACCTTTTACATGTATAAATGTTATATTTCTTCCAAAGTAACAGAACCCACTCTGCTACCTAGTCTTCTAAAATAACAGAGCCCTTTTCCAATCCTAATGTGGGGTTGAAATAATGAAAAACTATGTACCAAATCTATTAATTTTAAAATGTTGATTACTTCTCCTTGCCATTATCGTTCACCTGATAGACAGCAATTGTTTTACTAACGTATGATTGGGGTTCCTGGGTTGCCGGTTTGCATCGGAGGGGGTCCCTGGACCATCAACATACATATTTAAAATGTTGTTAAAATGTTGAAAAAATCCTGAGATATACTCCATATTTTAGAGCACACAATAGGGAGTATAATGAGGCCAAGATGTGGTCCACACCATGTACGGGTCAGTGATCATATGGTCTGCACCATGTACGGGTCACAGATCATATGGTCTGCACCATGTACGGGTCACAGATCATATGGTCTGCACCATGTACGGGTCACAGATCATATGGTCTAATGACTCCAAGATGTGGTCTGCACCATGTACGGGTCACAGATCATATGGTCTGCACCATGTACGGGTCACAGATCATATGGTCTAATGACTCCAAGATGTGGTCTGCACCATGTACGGGTCACAGATGATATGGTCTGCACCATGTACGGGTCACAGATCATATGGTCTAATGACTCCAAGATGTGGTCTGCACCATGTACGGGTCACAGATCATATGGTCTGCACCATGTACGGGTCACAGATCATATGGTCTGCACCATGTACGGGTCACAGATCATATGGTCTGCACCATGTACGGGTCACAGATCATATGGTCTGCACCATGTACGGGTCACAGATCATATGGTCTGCACCATGTACGGGTCACAGATCATATGGTCTGCACCATGTACGGGTCACAGATCATATGGTCTGCACCATGTACGGGTCACAGATCATATGGTCTGCACCATGTACGGGTCACAGATCATATGGTCTGCACCATGTACGGGTCACAGATCATATGGTCTAATGACTCCAAGATGTGGTCTGCACCATGTACGGGTCACAGATCATATGGTCTGCACAATGTACGGGTCACAGATCATATGGCCTAATGACTCCAAGATGTGGTCTGCACCATGTACGGGTCACAGATCATATGGTCTGCACCATGTACGGGTCACAGATCATATGGCCTAATGACTCCAAGATGTGGTCTGCACCATGTACGGGTCACAGATCATATGGTCTTACAGGAAGCATGTATATAGGTTTAAAATGAGCTTTAAACATTTTCATTGTGAATCAAATAAAATAAATGTTTTCTCATAGAAATGTACGAAACATGTTAAACATCTTTCATCCTAGTGAAGTTTTTATGTGAAAATTGACAGAACATTCTGTGATACCAAAATCGTGCCATTTTCCCATGATGTCGAGCAAAAGAGGCACTGGGTATGTTTTTAAACGTCTGGAATATACTGTCAAATTAAGTGTTGAGATTTCAGTATAAAGTAGGTGCACAGAGAGTGTGTGTTGCTAGCAGAGGTGAGCCAGTGGGTTGGGATGTTGTTTCAGTTAATACAAGTACAGATCTAGGATGTTAATTTGAGCCAGTTTGTTACAGCAGAAAGAGTATCCTGCAGCCACAGGAAATGTGAACTATTATGTAGTTAATAATTCATTTACATTTTTGTATGGGTTGATGCATTTTTCTTTAGGGGAAATCAAGTCTTACATTTCAAAGTGGATATAAAACAAACTTTAGAAGCGTTTTTAAAACAAAAAAAATAATACAATACACATTTTAAGAATTCACAGCAACTAAATACTGATCAAATTAAGGTCCTACCTTTGTATACCTGTTGTGCATGCTGGGACAGTGAATGCAGGTATACCTGTCCTCTGGTTGTGCATGCTGGGACAGTGAATGCAGGTATACCTGTCCTCTGGTTGTGCATGCTGGGACAGTGAATGCAGGTGTACCTGTCCTCTGGTTGTGCATGCTGGGACAGTGAATGCAGGTATACCTGTCCTCTGGTTGTGCACGCTGGGACAGTGAATGCAGGTATACCTGTCCTCTGGTTGTGCATGCTGGGACAGTGAATGCAGGTATACCTGTCCTCTGGTTGTGCATGCTGGGACAGTGAATGCAGGTATACCTGTCCTCTGGTTGTGCATGCTGGGACAGTGAATGCAGGTATACCTGTCCTCTGGTTGTGCATGCTGGGACAGTGAATGCAGGTATACCTGTCCTCTGGTTGTGCATGCTGGGACAGTGAATGCAGGTATACCTGTCCTCTGGTTGTGCATGCTGGGACAGTGAATGCAGGTGTACCTGTCCTCTGGTTGTGCATGCTGGGACAGTGAATGCAGGTATACCTGTCCTCTGGTTGTGCATGCTGGGACAGTGAATGCAGGTATACCTGTCCTCTGGTTGTGCATGCTGGGACAGTGAATGCAGGTATACCTGTCCTCTGGTTGTGCATGCTGGGACAGTGAATGCAGGTATACCTGTCCTCTGGTTGTGCATGCTGGGACAGTGAATGCAGGTGTACCTGTCCTCTGGTTGTGCATGCTGGGACAGTGAATGCAGGTGTACCTGTCCTCTGGTTGTGCATGCTGGGACAGTGGATGCAGGTATACCTGTCCTCTGGTTGTGCATGCTGGGACAGTGAATGCAGGTGTACCTGTCCTCTGGTTGTGCATGCTGGGACAGTGAATGCAGGTATACCTGTCCTCTGGTTGTGCATGCTGGGACAGTGAATGCAGGTATACCTGTCCTCTGGTTGTGCATGCTGGGACAGTGAATGCAGGTATACCTGTCCTCTGGTTGTGCATGCTGGGACAGTGAATGCAGGTATACCTGTCCTCTGGTTGTGCATGCTGGGACAGTGAATGCAGGTATACCTGTCCTCTGGTTGTGCATGCGGGGACAGTGAATGCAGGTATACCTGTCCTCTGGTTGTGCATGCTGGGACAGTGAATGCAGGTATACCTGTCCTCTGGTTGTGCATCCTGGGACAGTGAATGCAGGTATACCTGTCCTCTGGTTGTGCATGCTGGGACAGTGAATGCAGGTATACCTGTCCTCTGGTTGTGCATGCTGGGACAGTGAATGCAGGTATACCTGTCCTCTGGTTGTGCATGCTGGGACAGTGAATGCAGGTATACCTGTCCTCTGGTTGTGCATGCTGGGACAGTGAATGCAGGTATACCTGTCCTCTGGTTGTGCATGCTGGGACAGTGAATGCAGGTATACCTGTCCTCTGGTTGTGCATGCTGGGACAGTGAATGCAGGTATACCTGTCCTCTGGTTGTGCATGCTGGGACAGTGAATGCAGGTATACCTGTCCTCTGGTTGTGCATGCTGGGACAGTGAATGCAGGTATACCTGTCCTCTGGTTGTGCATGCTGGGACAGTGAATGCAGGTATACCTGTCCTCTGGTTGTGCATGCTGGGACAGTGAATGCAGGTATACCTGTCCTCTGGTTGTGCATGCTGGGACAGTGAATGCAGGTATACCTGTCCTCTGGTTGTGCATGCTGGGACAGTGAATGCAGGTTTACCTGTCCTCTGGTTGTGCATGCTGGGACAGTGAATGCAGGTATACCTGTCCTCTGGTTGTGCATGCTGGGACAGTGAATGCAGGTATACCTGTCCTCTGGTTGTGCATGCTGAGACAGTGAATGCAGGTATACCTGTCCTCTGGTTGTGCATACTGGGACAGTGAATGCAGGTATACCTGTCCTCTGGTTGTGCATGCTGGGACAGTGAATGCAGGTATACCTGTCCTCTGGTTGTGCATGCTGGGACAGTGAATGCAGGTATACCTGTCCTCTGGTTGTGCATGCTGGGACAGTGAATGCAGGTATACCTGTCCTCTGGTTGTGCATGCTGGGACAGTGAATGCAGGTATACCTGTCCTCTGGTTGTGCATGCTGAGACAGTGAATGCAGGTATACCTGTCCTCTGGTTGTGCATGCTGGGACAGTGAATGCAGGTATACCTCTCCTCTGGTTGTGCATGCTGGGACAGTAAATGCAGGGCAGGTGTACCTGTAGTTCAGTGGAGGCTCATAATAATGGCTGGAGCGTAGCAAATCAAACACCTGGAAACAACTCTGCTCCGGTCTTTACCACGAGCCCATCCTCCCTAATTAAGGAGCCACCAACCGTCTGTGCTGTAGTTTTCAATGCTGTGACAGTGAATGAATTCAGGTACAGTATACCTGTCCTTGTGTTTGTATTTCAGACGGAGGCCAGTCTAAGTGCAGGGTGGAGAGGAATCAGGCTCTGGAGCAGGCCAAGAGACCTCAGGAGTCCATCTTCATCCCAGAATGCAACGAGGACGGAACCTTCGCCCAGGTCTGTCTCTCTCAGGAATCTTCATCTCTGGGAGCCAATTGCAAAACCCCGGAAACTTTGCAGGAAATCAAAAATCCCGGTTGGAGGAATTATGGGAGACTTTCTCTGTTGTTTTTTTGTTGTTGAAAAACCTGGACATTTTGGGATACCATTGTCATGGACCCTCCAGTATGTATACATGTACCTGTTTCCCACCTGTCTCTGTCCTGTGCTTTCTGCTCTCTACAGGTGCAGTGTCACACTCTGACAGGATACTGCTGGTGTGTCACCACCGACGGCAAACCAGTCAGCGGTTCCTCCGTGCACAACAGGACCCCTGTGTGTTCAGGTACCTTGAGAGATTAGAGACACGGCTGGGTGTTCAGGTACCGTTAGAGATTAGAGACAGGGCTGGGTGTTCAGGTACCGTTAGAGATTAGAGACAGGGCTGGGTGTTCAGGTACCGTTAGAGATTAGAGTCAGGGCTGGGTGTTCAGGTACCGTTAGAGATTAGAGTCAGGGCTGGGTGTTCAGGTACCGTTAGAGATTAGAGACAGGGCTGGGTGTTCAGGTACCGTTAGAGATTAGAGTCAGGGCTGGGTGTTCAGGTACCGTTAGAGATTAGAGTCAGGGCTGGGTGTTCAGGTACCGTTAGAGATTAGAGTCAGGGCTGGGTGTTCAGGTACCGTTAGAGATTAGAGACAGGGCTGGGTGTTCAGGTACCGTTAGAGATTAGAGTCAGGGCTGGGTGTTCAGGTACCGTTAGAGATTAGAGTCAGGGCTGGGTGTTCAGGTACCGTTAGAGATTAGAGTCAGGGCTGGGTGTTCAGGTACCGTTAGAGATTAGAGACAGGGCTGGGTGTTCAGGTACCGTTAGAGATTAGAGTCAGGGCTGGGTGTTCAGGTACCGTTAGAGATTAGAGTCAGGGCTGGGTGTTCAGGTACCGTTAGAGATTAGAGTCAGGGCTGGGTGTTCAGGTACCGTTAGAGATTAGAGACAGGGCTGGGTGTTCAGGTACCGTTAGAGATTAGAGTCAGGGCTGGGTGTTCAGGTACCGTTAGAGATTAGAGTCAGGGCTGGGTGTTCAGGTACCGTTAGAGATTAGAGTCAGGGCTGGGTGTTCAGGTACCGTTAGAGATTAGAGACAGGGCTGGGTGTTCAGGTACCGTTAGAGATTAGAGTCAGGGCTGGGTGTTCAGGTACCGTTAGAGATTAGAGTCAGGGCTGGGTGTTCAGGTACCGTTAGAGATTAGAGTCAGGGCTGGGTGTTCAGGTACCGTTAGAGATTAGAGTCAGGGCTGGGTGTTCAGGTACCGTTAGAGATTAGAGACAGGGCTGGGTGTTCAGGTACCGTTAGAGATTAGAGTCAGGGCTGGGTGTTCAGGTACCGTTAGAGATTAGAGACAGGGCTGGGTGTTCAGGTACCGTTAGAGATTAGAGACAGGGCTGGGTGTTCAGGTACCGTTAGAGATTAGAGACAGGGCTGGGTGTTCAGGTACACATGGAACTGTTGGCAGAGCTGTACCAGGCTACTGTCCTGCATGGTAGGGTATATACAGTTGAAGTCGGAAGTTTACATACACTTAGGGTGGAGTCATTAAAACTTGTTTTTCAACCACTCCACAAATTTCTTGTTAACAAACTATAGTTTTGGCAAGTCGGTTAGGACATCTACTTTGTGCATGACACAAGTAATTTTACCAACAATTGTTTACAGACAGATTATTTCACTTATAATTCACTGTTTCACAATTCCAGTGGGTCAGAAGTTTACATACACTAAGTTGACTGTGCCTTTAAACAGCTTGGAAAATTCCAGAAAATAATGTCATGGCTTTAGAAGCTTCTGATAGGCTAATTGACATAATTTGAGTCAATTGGAGGTGTACCTGTGGATGTATTTCAAGGCCTACCTTCAAACTCAGTGCCTCTTTGCTTGACATCATGGGAAAATCAAAAGAAATCAGCCAAGATCTCAGAAAACAATTTGTAAACCTCCACAAGTCTGGTTCATCCTTGGGAGCAATTTCCAAATGCCTGAAGGTACCATGTTCATCTGTACAAACAATAGTACGCAAGTATAAACACCATGGGACCACGCAACCGTCATACCACTCAGGAAGGAGACGCTTTCTGTCTCCTGGAGATGAACGTAATTTGGTGCGGAAAGTGCAAATCAATCCCAGAACTACAGCAATAGATCTTGTGAAGATGCTGGAGGAAACAGGTACAAAAGTATCTATATCCACAGTAAAACAAGTCCTATATCAACACAACCTGAAAGGACGCTCAGCAAGGAAGAAGCCACTGCTCCAAAACCGCCATAAAAAAGCCAGACTACGGTTTGCAACTGCAAATGGGGACAAAGTTCGTACTTTTTGGAGAAATGTCCTCTGGTCTGATGAAACAAAAATAGAACTGTTTGGCCATAATGACCATCGTTATGTTTGGAGGAAAAAGGGGTAGGCTTGCAAGCTGAAGAACACCATCCCATCCGTGAAGCACGGGGGTGGCAGCATCATGTTGTGGTGGTGCTTTGCTACAGGAGGGACTGGTGCACTTCACAAAATATATGGCATCACGAGGAAAGAAAATTATGTGGATATATTGAAGCAACATCTCAAGACATCAGTCAGGAAGTTAAAGCTTGCCACAAAGTTGTGGCAAAATGGCTTAAGAACAACAAAGTCAAGGTATTGGAGTGGCCATCACAACGCCATGACCTCAATCCCATAGACAATTGTGGGCAGAACTGAAAAAGCATGTGCGAGCAAGGAGGCCTACAAACCTGACTGAGTTACACCAGCTCTGTCAGGAAGAATGGGCCAAAATTCACCCAACTTATTGTGGGAAGCTTGTGGAAGGCTACCTGAAACATTTGACCCAAGTTAAACAATTTAAAGGCAACGCTACTAAATACTAATTGAGTGTAATGTAAACTTCTAACCCACTGGGAAACGCTGAAATAAATAATTCTGTCTACTATTATTCTGACATTTCACATTCTTTAAATAAAGTGGTGGTCCTAACTGACCTAAGACAGGGGATTTGTACTAGTATTAAACGTCAGGAATAGTGAAAAACTGAGTTTAAATGTATTTGGCTAAGGTGTATGTAAACTTCCGACTTCAACTGTACATACATATGTGCTATCCTAGTCGTAAGGTGACTAGAGGGGCATAGTGAACTCTATCCAAAAGGTCCAGCTCTGGGGATGGGGGAAGTGTTTCCAGCTGCCATCTCAGGACTAATTGTGTCCTTGCTCTCCTCTCCTCTCTCTCCTCATTCCTATCCTCTCTCTCCTCACCCCTCTCCTCATTCCTGTCCTCTCTCTCCTCACCCCTCTCCTCATTCCTGTCCTCTCTCTCCTCACCCCTCTCCTCATTCCTGTCCTCTCTCTCCTCACCCCTCTCCTCATTCCTGTCCTCTCTCTCCTCACCCCTCTCCTCATTCCTGTCCTCTCTCTCCTATCTCCCTTCTCCTCTCCTGTTTCTTAATTTTTCCACAGTCAGAAAGCCTCTCTCTCTAAAGCCCTCCTCTCACCCCCTCGATCAGTTCTTAGGCAGGCAGACACTGGAACTGGATTGGAACACTTTCTGATAATGACTGTTATTTTCCCACTGAGAGAAAGAGATCATTCTCTGAGCTTAGTATGGCTAGTGCCAGATAGGAGCTGCTGAGCTAACACAGGTGGGAGAAAGGGAGGAGAAAGAGATCATTCTCTGAGCTTAGTATGGCTAGTGCCGGATAGGAGCTGCTGAGCTAACACAGGTGGGAGAAAGGGAGGAGAAAGAGATCATTCTCTGAGCTTAGTATGGCTAGTGCCGGATAGGAGCTGCTGAGCTAACACAGGTGGGAGAAAGGGAGGAGAAAGAGATCATTCTCTGAGCTTAGTATGGCTAGTGCCGGATAGGAGCTGCTGAGCTAACACAGGTGGGAGAAAGGGAGGAGAAAGAGATCATTCTCTGAGCTTAGTATGGCTAGTGCCGGATAGGAGCTGCTGAGCTAACACAGGTGGGAGAAAGGGAGGAGAAAGAGATCATTCTCTGAGCTTAGTATGGCTAGTGCCAGATAGGAGCTGCTGAGCTAACACAGGTGGGAGAAAGGGAACACACGCTTACCTCTGGCTACTGAGACAAGAACCAGCACCCCTGTCTCTATTCTCTTTGATTCACCTGCTCCACATTCTACACCACGCCTTCTTCCTGCCCATTCCTCCAATCAGCATCCTCCTCTCCCATTCTTCCAATCAGCATCAACAACAATTGCAATCCAGCACGGAAACATGTCCAGTCATGGCCATGAACAAAATCATTTGGTATTTTGGGAATGCATTTACTGCAATGTACAGTACATGTGATAAATCCACTGAGATCGTACACTCCTTTGTCCTGCATAAGGTCCAATATCTTCATTATTGTTTCTTGCAAATGTATTTATTTCACTCTGTTGTGTTACGAATGAGCACGGTTATCCGGACATCCGAACGAACGTTAGTATTAGATTACTTGAGTGGTAAACTGTTTTAGATTTTTGTTTTTCCTGACATTGCCCTGTCCTGACATCGCCCTGCCCTGACATCGCTATGCCCTGACATCGCCCTGCCCTGACATCGCCCTGCCCTGACATCGCCCTGCCCTGACATCGCCCTGCCCTGACATTGCCCTGCCCTGACATCGCCCTGCCCTGACATCGCCCTGCCCTGACATCGCCCTGCCCTGACATCGCCCTGCCCTGACATCGCCCTGCCCTGACATCGCCCTGCCCTGACATCGCTCTGCCCTGACATCGCCCTGCCCTGACATTGCCCTGCCCTGACATCGCCCTGCCCTGACATCGCCCTGCCCTGACATTGCCCTGCCCTGACATTGCCCTGCCCTGACATTGCCCTGCCCTGACATCGCCCTGCCCTGACATCGCTATGCCCTGACATCGCCCTGCCCTGACATCGCCATGCCCTGACATCGCTATGCCCTGACATCGCCCTGCCCTGACATCGCCCTGCCCTGACATCGCCATGCCCTGACATCGCTATGCCCTGACATCGCCCTGCCCTGACATCGCCCTGTCCTGACATCGCCCTGCCCTGACATTGCCATGCCCTGACATCGCCCTGCCCTGACATCGCTATGCCCTGACATCGCTATGCCCTGACATCGCCCTGCCCTGACATCGCTATGCCCTGACATCGCTATGCCCTGACATCGCCCTGCCCTGACATCGCTATGCTATTATCTTCAAATAGCATTTCCATGCCTGCCCCTTAACAGTTTCCACAAGACACAGATCAATGCAAAACACCAAATAAACGTTTAGTAAAATAATACATTCTATATCATGATAAAAATCAGACTTGTTGTTTTTAGCGAAAAACTACAGGATTTGCATCATTCTGATTGGTCAAGACTCAAGAGCGTTACATTTGTAAAAAAAATAATTTGAATTTAAACTATACGGATATGTGATAATAATATTTTAGGAATAGTGAAATAATGTGGAATGTGTGTGTCAAGTCTACAGACGGTCACATCTCCCAGTAACACTACAGCTGGTCACGGTTGGGATCAATTCCATCTCGCAGGTTGGCATTTATTGTCATGAATCTTGCCCTGTAGGCAGTTCTGCACTGGTCATTAGCTGGCACTGCCACAAAGTCACAAAATCTGATTTTAAATCTAAACCCTTAACCGTTTTGGCAAGATTCATGGCAATAAACGTCACCCTGCTTCAATTTCAGTTAGGAATTATATTTCAAATTCAACTGAATTTCCATTTCGCCTTCCAAAATGATCTTTTTTCCCCTCAACCATCTACACACAAAACCTCATGATGACAAAGTAAAAACATGTTTTAAAACATTTTTGCAAATGTGTTGAAAATGAAATACAGAAATATCTCATTTACATATAGAACCAGTCAAAAGTTTGGACACACCTACTCATTCCAGGATTTGTCTTTATATTTTCTATTTTCTACATTGTAGAATAATAGTGAAGACATAGACACTATGAAATAACTTATATGGAATCATGTAGTAACCAAAAAAAATGTTAAACAAATCAAAATATATTTTAGATTATTCAAAGTAGCCACTGTTTGCCTTGATGACAGATTTGCACACTATTGGTGTCCTCTCAACCAGCTTCATGAGGTAGTCACATGGAATGCATTTCAATTAAAAAGAAAAGCAGCCAGCAAGTGCTCAGCATATGTGGGAACTCCTTCAAGACTGTTCAATAAGTATTCCAGGTGATGCTGGTTGAGAGAATACCAAGAGTATGCAAAGTTCTTATAAAGGCAAAGTGTGGCTACTTTTAAGCATCTCAAATATATTTTCATTTGTGTAACACTTTTTTGCTTACTACATGATTCCATATGTGTTTTTGATGTTTTGATGTCTTCACTATTATTCTACAATGTAGAAAATAGTAAAAAATCAAGAAAAGCCCTTGAATGAGTAGGTGTCCAAACTTTTGACTGGTACTGTAAGTATTCACTCCACTGAGTCAATACTTTGTAAAATCACCTTTGGTAGCGATTATAGCAGTGAGTCTTTCTGGGTAAGTCTCGTAAGATCTTTCCACACCTGGATTGTGAAACATTTGCCAATTATTCTTTAAAACATTCTTCAAGCTCTGTCAAATTGGTTGTTGGTCATTGCTAGACAACCAATTTCAGGTCTTGCTGTAGATTTTCAAGTAGATTTCATTCAAAACTGTAACTCGGCACCTCAGGAACATTCCCTGTCTTCTTGGTAACCAACTCTAGTGTAGATTTGGCTTTGTGTTTTAGTTTTTTGTCCTGCTGAAAGATGAATTCATTTCCCAGTGTGTGGAAAGCAGACTGAACCAGGTTTTCCTCTAGGATTTTGCCTGTACTTAGCTCCATTCGGTTGATTTTTTTTATCCTGAAAAACTCCCCAGTCCTTAATAGTTCCAAGGATACCCATAACATGATGCAGCCACCACTATGCTTGAAAATATGGAGAATGGTACTCAGTAATGTGCTGTATTGGATTTGCCCCAAACATCACACTTTGTATTCAGGACAAAAAAGTAAATTGAGTTGCCTCGTTTTTTTTGCAGTATTACTTTAGTGCCTTGTGGTTAATCAGGATTTTGAATATATTCACATGACTTGGACTCACAAATTTGAAAATAAAATAACTTGAAACTTGACTTGGACTTGGAGCCTCAAAACTCGGGACTCTACTTTGACTTGAGATTAATGACTTGAATTTATCTGGCAATGTTTTCTAATGTTTTGTCACTCATTTTGTGGCACAGAGTGGATTACTCTCTACACCATAGACAGTAGCTGCAGCATCACCCTTGTGAAAAAAGCATCCAAGTTTCAACAGATTGACAAGTGAAATGCACACTCAGCATTCTGATTGGACCAGCAAACTGTCAATCGACACAGGTTGGGTGAGCTAGCGAACAGATTGCTGATTTGCTGTACAGCTATAGGATCGGGTACAGCGCAAACGTCAAAATATAGGAATCCATTATTACTGGGGCGAAGACACACGACTCTCCAAATCTGGAGAGCGCTTTGTTCTCTTGTTGAAATGTTGCTTTCACACGTTTAAATGCATAGGCCCTATGTGGTAAATCTATATTACATAATAATTAATAATTACTACAATAATTGCTAGCGTGACATCATTACATCCCCGTACAGTTTATTACAACATGTAGATTTATTTTTCATGTTTGATAGGCCTATTTTCATTTAGACAATCATTTATTGGCCCGCTCGGAGTGGGCATGATGTTTATAGTGCAGATGAACATTCGTAAGACTCATGAGGTAGAAGTTCTGTTTATTCAATTCAATTGATGTTTTCCTTTATTCATGTTTCCCAGGGTTCCGCGTGTCTCTGTCATTCTGGTTGTGCGTAGTAGGAGCCTCAGTGCGTGTCTCTGTCATTCTGGTTGTGCGTAGTAGGAGCGTGTGCCTCAGTGCGTATAGAAATAGGCTACGTGGAGTCAGAACGTTGAATAAGGATTGATGATGATTGAATAAGAGAAAAAAAAACAAGATGTACAGTTTTTTTTATGCAAAGCCACTACACAATACATTTATTGCACTATACCGGTGACAAACGGTGCCCACAAACTGTTAGGTCTGACATAAAGCTGTCCAACATAAAGCTGTCCCAACAGCTGTCCCAACAGCAGAGATTTCTTTACATGGAGTGAATCCACTGCTTACACCTGGCTCTCAGCGGAGCAGATTTACTGCCTTTAAAAAATAACATCGCTGATATGGCTGACTTGCTTAAACAAATGTAAATAAATTTTTACTGACAAACTATGGCATAAGGGAACGATAAGCGGATAAGAGACAATCCGTAGATTTGATCAAGGCATAAATAAGTGAGCTAAGACAGATGTAGTTAATATAACTATTTGTTCAGCACTTTTGAAATGTACATCGACAGAATTCAGAACATGATCCGTTCTTATCCGTTCTTACAGTATTCTCCTTGTACAGCAAGTCAGAACCGTAGGCTAAATAAACATGGCATATAAGCAGACAATGAAAGCTCTTACAAGTCAGAACAGTAGGCTAAGTTATGAGAGGGGAAAGTGACAACATTATTAGGGTGAGACACATGGGCTCCTAACAGCTTACTACACAACATACACTTAGTATTACTTTCTTATCTACAGTATACATATCTCCCTGGCATATTACATCATTTATAGAGCAGTATACAAGACATTTTTGGACTCACCTTGTTGTGCTGCTCACTTCAACAGAAATGTGGTGCAGCAGTCCTTCTTGTGGGCAAATTTTGTAATCAAACTTTGTCATCAAGGTCTGGCATTCTCTGGATTTATGGTGCTTTCAAGACAACTGAAAAAAAAACAAGGTCGAATCATGACGTCAGTGATCTTCAGGTCGGAGCTCTAGAAAGAGGCCCGAGTTCCCGATTTGCAATTCAGAAGTTGGATGACTGTTCAACACGTATTTTCCCAGTCAGAGCTCGTTTTGTTCCACGTTCCCAGTTGTCTTGAACTCACTGAACTCTGAGATTTCCCAGTTCCGAGTTTCCAGTTGTCTTGCATTGACAGCATGGCCAATGTATTACGCTTTTCTGGCCCATGGTGTTGCATGTGAATGTTTATCCATTTAAGCTTGGAAAAGAGACCCTTAAACCCAAACTTGGACCGCACACCCACTCCACTGAATAGCAGGCTAGTGATTGCTTTGCAAGGCTTGCAGTTAGTCACTGATTCCTTCCAAACCACTCCTTGTTGAATTTGCAATTTCCAATTGTTGTGTCATGTTTATGTCCAACGGCCAATGAGCACAGATCTGTTTTATTTATAATTTCTCTTCATTATTTCTCTTCATATGACAAGAATTGAAAAGGATTTGCCAGTAGGTTGTTGACTTGATTCATGATGATGACTGCTAGCTAAGATTTTGAAAGTTAGATGTTGACCTGATCAGTCCAATCAAAGCTACGGTAGATATAACGTGATTTGACGTCAAGTCATCTGTGGCCAATGACCTTGAGCCTTCTTGGATGGGCATTTTTAATGTAAATCTGGCAGCACCCAAAGGGGCTTGAATTTTCGAGCTCTGCCCATAGATTTTGCGTTGACGTAGTGTCCCAGTCAGCGACACTGCTACGTTTTGGAGCAAAAAAGAGCAAAATAAGAGACCATGTTTGTTTCGAGCCCGTAGATTTTGCGGTGACGTAATGCGGCTTTAGTAACTTTATTGTTGAAAAAACAAACATGTGACACGTATTAATGCCAAAATAACAGTTGGGGCTCAAAACAGGTCCTGAATGACGGATCGCCACTGTGTTGAAATATCGTTAATAATATAATTCATAATCATTAGGTCTGATTAATATGAATATACCAATGTAACAATGGGATGTGGATATTGTCTTTAGAACCCGTTTATTGGTTTGTAACTGGCATTTGGGTAATTGTATGGTCAGGTGGTTATATTACACTGTCCGAGCTCCTGTTAGATAGATTGCATTTGATTTCTCAAGGGGAGGCTGTACAGTCTGGCCCTCAACCTGTGTCCGTTCAGATAGGACAGGTTAGGCCTGATACAGAGGCTATTTCTTTTGGGGCTATTGCCCGTGTGTATTTGGAAAATATACTTGCGTACTTTGTGTATGATAAGGCTCTTTCAGCATTGGATCCCCAAGACTTGTAAATAAATGTACACTCTGAGCACATCAACCTGCCTTGCCTTCTGCTGATGTCAAGCCCTTAGGACAGCAAGGGCCCTATTTTACAATTGCATCATCAAAATAATGAAAAGGGCTGTCTGCTAGCCTCAATAAATAAGATTTGTCAAATAAATAAGATAAGTTGTTGCATGTATATATATATAATTTTTGACATGTTTTAGAATGCACGACTTGGACTCGACTTGAGACTCGACCCATTCGACTTGGGACTTGACTTGAGACTCGACCCATTCGACTTGGGACTTGACTAGAGACTCGACCCATTCGACTTGGGACTCGACTTGAGACTCGGACCTTGTGACTTGAGACTTGACATGACATGTTTTAGAATGCATGACTTGGACTTGACTAGAGACTCGACCCATTCAACTTGGGACTTGACTAGAGACTCGACCCAGGGACTTGACTTGAGACTCAGACCTTGTGACTTGAGACTTGCTTGTGACTCAAATAATGGTGACTTGGTCCCCCCCCCCCTCTGTTGTGGAGTAACTACAGTGTTGTTGATCCATCCTCTTTTATCTCAGCCATTAAACTCAGTAACTGTTTTAAAGTCACCATTTTCCTCACGGTGAAATCTGAGCCGTTTCCTTCCTCTCCAGCAACTGAGAACTGAGTTAGGGAGGACGCCTGTATTTTTGTAGTGACATCATTCCACGTTGGCATCATGTGGTATTGTGTTTAGGCCAGTGACAAAAATATCTATTTTTAGTTCAGGCTGTAACAACTAAATGCCAAAAAGTCCAGGGTGAGAATACTTTCTAAAGAACTGTAACCTCAGGAATCCCAAACTTGAAGTGCAGTACACGCTTAGAAAAAAGGGTTCCAAAAGGATCTTCAGCTGGCTCCATTGGAGAACCCTTTTGGAATCCAGGTAGAACCCTTTTGGATTCCAGGTAGAACCCTTTTGGATTCCAGATAGAACCCTTTTGGGTTCCAGGCAGAACCCTTTTCGATTCCAGGTAGAACCCTTTTAGGTTCCAGGTAGAACCTTTGGTGGAAAGGGTTATTCATAGAACCCCAAAAGGTTCTACCTGAAACCAAAAAATGGTTCTCCTATGGGGGCAGCCAAAGAACACTTTTAGCTCCTAGATGCCACCTTTTTTCTAAGAGTGTGCTGAAACATAACTCGCCGCCCAACTCAGCCGTCTCCAGCGCCTTCTACCATATTATCAACTGCCCCTGTTCATTCTCTATCGCCTGTCAACCATCTTACATCATCATACGTTTGCAGGAAACTTCCGTGAATTTATGGGAACTCATGCTGGGACAAGTGACAAGTTGTCAGGTAGTAACTTTAATTCCAATCGCCTCCATTCATTCATTAATTCAATTTCAACTCTCTTCCCTCTTATATTAATTCTAATTGGTCGGATTGTCTATTGAATTCTGAATTCTGTCAATGCCCTCTGAACCTGTGCATGCCAACCTAGCTTGACTATCTGCATGCTCAGAAAAGAGGAATGATATTCACTGTTACATGCCTATTTCATGTCTGACTGTAGCCTACCAGGGGGGTGGATCACATTGTTTAGTTATGATTGCTACTAGTGTAGAAGGTGTTGCCAAACTAATATCCTCTTGTCAGTCAGAAGGTGTTCGTGAGGTGAGGACTGTAACCTTGGAGGTCTACATGAGGCTTCTCTACTGTCTGTCTGTTCTGTAGAATAGAACATGTGTGTGTGTGAGTGTGTGTGTGTGTGTTTAATGTGTGTGTGTGTGTGTGTGTGTGTTTAATGTGTGTGTGTGTGTATGTGTGTGTGTTTAATGTGTGTGTGTGTGTGTTTAATGTGTGTGTGTGTGTGTGTGTGTGTGTTTAATGTGTGTGTGTGTGTGTGTGTGTGTTTAATGTGTGTGTGTTTGTGTGTGTGTTTAATGTGTGTGTGTGTGTGTTTAATGTGTGTGTGTGTGTGTGTGTGTGTGTGTGTTTAATGTGTGTGTGTGTGTGTGTGTTTAATGTGTGTGTACTGTCCTGTCCTGTAGAAGAGATGTTGTAAAAACATTGTGTTTTCTCTTTAAAGGATCAGTAACTGATAAACCATCTGGACCTCCTAGTTCCGGGAGAAAAGGTGAGCTGAGATCCACCAGCTGTGGTGTGTGTATGTGTGTGTTTTTCAAATCAAAATCAAATATAATTTTTCACATGCGCCTAATACAACAGGTGTAGACTTTAGCGTTAAATGCTTACTTACCCTTAACCAATAATACAGAGTTAAAAGGTAAGAAAAATTGTAAACGTGCTTCGTCATCCTGGACGGTTTTCTGCCTGCTTGAATGCCAATAACTCAGATACACATGAAAACAGGAAACAGGAAATGACCCGGGGAATCCATAGAACATCCCTCAGAGACGCACAAAAAAACCAATATAACCTTTCCTTTAATGATGGTGCTGGTGCGTGAACAGAGAGGAGGGGACATCCCTGAGGGGCCCCCGTCTTGAAGGTGAGCGGGGCGGATGTGTTGTTGTCTACCCTCACCACCTGGGGGCGGCCCGTCAGGATGTCCAAGATCCAGTTGCAGAGGGAGGTGTTCAGTCCCAGGGTCCTTAGCTTAGTGATGAGCTTTGAGGGCACTATGGTGTTGAACGCTGAGCTGTAGTCAATGAACAACATTTTCACATAGATGTTTGTTTTGTCCAGGTGGGAAAGGACAGTGTGCGTTGCTATAGAGATTGCATCATCTGTGGATCTGTTGAGGTGGTATGCACATTGGAGTGGGTCCAGGGTGTCTAGGATGATGGTGTTGATGTGAACCATGACCAGCCTTTCAAAGCATTTTATGGCTACAGATGTGAGTGCCACGGGGCAATAAGACAGGTTACCTTGGCATTCTTAGGCACAGGGATTATGGTGGTCTCTCTTGAAACATGTTGGCATTACAGACTGAGTCAGGAAAAAGTTGAAAATGTCAATGAAGTCACTCGACAGCTGGTCAGCGCCTCTGCTCTGAGCACTCGCCCTGGTTATCCGTCTGGGCCGGCCGCCTTGTGAATGTGGACCTGTTTAAAGGTTTTAGCAACTCACAGATCAGGACATCTCCTGGGTTTTAGCAGATTACAGCTGCAGAGAACAAGACGTCCTTTTTTGACAGATCAGGACATCTACTGGGTTTTAGCAACTCATTACAACCGATCAGGACAGCTCCTGGGGGGTTAGCAACACATTTAGTTGTCACTGTGACACACACTGTGGAGGTCCTACAGTTACACAGCAGGGTTTTTGTCTTTACACATTCCCAGGTCGTAAAAAGTCCCACATCAAATAGCAACGTCTGACATTAGTATATTATTACCTTCAGAGGGATCTTCACATGTTACCTTTTAATCCCACTTGCTTTGCTATCTGCTCCACCTGACTGCCTCACTGGTATAGTAAGTGACCAGGGTCCTCTGTGGTTTGCTTGATGGACCCGAAGGAAATGGGAAACAGTGGTATATCTACCCAACATCTAGGTAAGTATATGGTAGGCTGGCTGATATAGTATACAGTACACTATCTAGAGTATATAGTAGGCTGGCTGATATAGTATACAGTACACTATCTAGAGTATATAGTAGGCTGGCTGATATAGTATACAGTACACTATCCTCTGTGGTTTGCTTGATGGACCCGAAGGAAATGGGAAACAGTGGTATATCTACCCAACATCTAGGTAAGTATATGGTAGGCTATATGGTACTACACTCTAGAGTATATAGTAGGCTGGCTGATATAGTATACAGTACACTATCTAGAGTATATAGTAGGCTGGCTGATATAGTATACAGTACACTATCTAGAGTATATAGTAGGCTGGCTGATATAGTATACAGTACACTATCTAGAGTATATAGTAGGCTGGCTGATATAGTATACAGTACACTATCTAGAGTATATAGTAGGCTGGCTGATATAGTATACAGTACACTATCTAGAGTATATAGTAGGCTGGCTGATATAGTATACAGTACACTATCTAGAGTATATAGTAGGCTGGCTGATATAGTATACAGTACACTATCTAGTGTATACAGTACACTAATGTCCTCTGAAAGTCCTCAGATCAACTAAATTAGCTCCGCTAACCAAGAAAGAGGACATTTACATAGGTTTAGCTCCTCTAACCAAGAAAGAGGACATTTACATAGGTTTAGCTCCGCTAACCAAGAAAGAGGACATTTACATAGGTTTAGCTCCTCTAACCAAGAAAGAGGACATTTACAGGTTTCTCTTCTACGGCACACTGTATAGCCACCATCACTAGGTGTTCTTGTTCCAGTGCAGGGTTCTCTGGGCTTTCCTTAATGATGATGCCATCAACAGGTTAAATAAAGGTTATGGAGGGGTAGTCTTAACTTGCTCTCTCTGATTCTGATGCGGGTGGAACAGTTTACGGGTGGGAGGGGGCGGGTTATAGAGGTTTCCGTATGTGTGTGTGTGTGTGTGTGTGTGTGTGTGTGCGTGCGTGCATGCGTGCGTGTGTGTGAGACAGAGTTTGTGAGAGTTAATGTGTGGTCTGTTTGTGTACGAAAGTGAGAGATGTGGGAGACCCTCCTTCCTACTATCCTCTCTCTCTCTCTCTCTCTCTCTCTCTCTCTCTCTCTTTCTCTCTCTGTCTCTCTCTCTTTCTCTCTGTGTCTCTCGCTCTCTCTCGTTCTCTCTCTCTCTCTATCCTTTTTTTCTGAGCTCTTGGCCGGGCCATGTGCAAATCCCAACCATTCAACAGTTCTGGAGAGTAGATTGTATTAACCTCAATAATGGTAGTCTCTTTCCGTTTCTTTCTCACTCTCAACCCAGATGACGGCTCCAAGCCCACGCCCACCATGGAGACCCAAACACTACCAGATGGGGATGGTAGGTTCTTCATTGTTCCTCCTCATCATCCTAAGTCGATGTATGACCCAGTAGGTTACTAAGTCGATATATAACCCAGTAGGTTACGAAGTCGATGTATAACCCAGTAGGTTAATAAGTTGATGTATGACCCAGTAGGTTACTAAGTCGATGTATGACCCAGTAGGTTACTAAGTCAATGTATGACCCAGTAGGTTACTAAGTCGATGTATGACCCAGTAGGTTACTAAGTCAATATATAACCCAGTAGGTTACTAAGTCGATATATAACCCAGTAGGTTACGAAGTCGATGTATGACCCAGTAGGTTACTAAGTCAATGTATGATCCAGTAGGTTACTAAGTCGATGTATGACCCAGTATAGGTTACTAAGTCGATGTATGACCCAGTAGGTTACTAAGTCGATGTATGACCCAGTAGGTTACTAAGTCGATGTATAACCCAGTAGGTTACTAAGTTGATGTATGACCCAGTAGGTTACTAAGTCAATGTATGACCCAGTAGGTTACTAAGTCGATGTATGACCCAGTAGGTTACTAAGTCGATGTATAACCCAGTAGGTTACTAAGTCGATATATAACCCAGTAGGTTACTAAGTCGATGTATGACCCAGTAGGTTACTAAGTCGATGTATGACCCAGTAGGTTACTAAGTCGATGTATAACCCAGTAGGTTACTAAGTTGATGTATGACCCAGTAGGTTACTAAGTCGATGTATGACCCAGTAGGTTACTAAGTCAATGTATGACCCAGTAGGTTACTAAGTCAATGTATGACCCAGTAGGTTACTAAGTCGATGTATGACCCAGTAGGTTACTAAGTCGATGTATAACCCAGTAGGTTACTAAGTTGATGTATGACCCAGTAGGTTACTAAGTCGATGTATGACCCAGTAGGTTACTAAGTCAATGTATGACCCAGTAGGTTACTAAGTCAATGTATGACCCAGTAGGTTACTAAGTCAATGTATGACCCAGTAGGTTACTAAGTCAATGTATGACCCAGTAGGTTACTAAGTCGATATATAACCCAGTAGGTTACTAAGTCAATGTATGACCCAGTAGGTTACTAAGTCGATGTATGACCCAGTAGGTTACTAAGTCAATGTATGACCCAGTAGGTTACTAAGTCAATGTATGACCCAGTAGGTTACTAAGTTGATGTATGACCCAGTAGGTTACTAAGTTGATGTATGACCCAGTAGGTTACTAAGTCAATGTATGACCCAGTAGGTTACTAAGTCAATGTATGACCCAGTAGGTTACTAAGTCAATGTATGACCCAGTAGGTTACTAAGTCAATATATAACCCAGTAGGTTACTAAGTCAATGTATGACCCAGTAGGTTACTAAGTCAATGTATGACCCAGTAGGTTACTAAGTCAATATATAACCCAGTAGGTTACTAAGTCGATGTATAACCCAGTAGGTTACTAAGTCAATGTATGACCCAGTAGGTTACTAAGTCAATGTATGACCCAGTAGGTTACTAAGTCAATGTATGACTGTTATGAGAATTTTGTTCTAAATGTTCTTAAACTGAACTTCAATTAAACTACTCAGTCTGCAACCCAGAATTTGTAAGATACTGGTTGAATGAAACAGATTGAGACCCAGCTACAATTATTCAAAATGTTTATTCACGAGGACGTCCTAGTCCGTTGTACAAAACCATCCATTTTATACAGGCTCCTTATGCACATACCTTCACACACAAGCAGTAGATATCCTACACACATACATACAAGTTCAAATATTAAGCTACGCCTTGCTCAGACAATCTTATCAATGACAACGGCGTCATATAATTAGTACCGGCAGGTGGTGGATCTGGATGTATCAGAAAGGTTACCAAGACTATGATGCAGCTCAGAGCCCCTACTCTTCCCAAAGACCGCCAATCCTCTCCTGCCCTTAGTCTGTCTGCTAGGTACCACCCCATAGTCACACTTCTAGGATCACCCACAGTGATGAACGGTCGGGATAGGAAATCTTTGTTAAGGAGGTAACCCCCGGACCCTGTTGGTACTCAGTTATTCTCCTAACTCTGTGTGTGATCAGCAGTGCGTATATGTGTACATATATATGTGTACATATGTGTACATACCTTCTCGCCATGGGTAACGTGGACCCAAGCTATTCTATTGGCCAAGGCGGTGGTTTAACAGACCCTGGTATGGGCCTTCCCAACGGGGCTGCTTCCCGTCTATTCTCCTCAGGGACTGGATCCACACCCAGTCTCCTGGTTGGATTGGGTGAATCACCTTCTCCTGTAATTCACCTGTATCACCTGTATGACAAACAAAATCTTGGACATACGGGTTTGGTTAACAAACAGTCTTCTCATGTGTTCTGCTAGTATATCTTCAACTTCTATGCCTACTTGTTCTGGTCCCTAACTCTGTCATTCTATTTGTTCTACCTGATTAGCTAGAATGTCATCCATTATTTAAAGAGATAGATCCTAGTAAACCAACTCTAGGGATAATATCTTGACCTAAACATTTTGTTACCATAATTGTGTCCGCCAAGTAAGTTGGGAACGCTTCTACCCATTTTCTATATTTATTTATTATAAAAACATTTTTTTAAGTCATTCATTATCCATCAGGCTAACCTGCTCCACCATCCTTCTTCTACAAGGTGTTGTCTAATTACCTGTACCATCCCTCCGGTTGATACATGGTTGATACGTGGCTCTGCCCATGTATCAATATTGCTGCATACCTAAACAATTACATGTAATATGGGAAACTTATCCTTGTACCAATTATTTTCTGAATCCCCCTCTATTCCTGTATTAGGATGTGCTACTCCTTCTAATGCCCTGGCTACATCCCTCTGCGGGGGAGCCCTTCTCCGTCTGCCTTTTCTGCTATCTGTCTGTCGCTCCTTCCCACAACCATCAGTATCAAATATAGGTTGTTCCAAATATTGACTAAATGTCTCACTGTCTCCGTGTCTGAAATTCATGGATTTTTAGAAAAATCACCTGTCTATGGTAGTAATCTCTAAGGTTATTACGTAGTTTGATTAAGTTTATCTCGTCCTCTCAATGATCCTGGATCACCACAGATGTCATACATCCCTGTCCTGTTGGCTTAGAATATGGCCTGAATACTTAACGTAAGTCTACCATTAGTCCAAGGCTATGCCATTTCTTTCTTCTCATTGGTTCGAATTACAAATATGTCAAAGAATTATAAACTCGTTCATAATTATAGTCCTTTTTTTCTCTCCATTTCAGGCCAAAATAGATGTTCCTCTTATCTTTTCCATATATTTCTCATCTCCCGTTAATTCCGGGATTCCCTTGGAGGATTTACTTCCCATGTTACTGGAATCTTTATCTAGAATATAAATCTATATTTCTATTTCTATATATATTAAGTCTCTATGATCTATGTGTATATATCTATGATCTATGTGTATATATCTATGATCTATGTGTATATATCTATGATCTATGTGTATATATATTAAGTCTCTATGATCTATGTGTATATATCTATGATCTATGTGTATATATCTATGATCTATGTGTATATATCTATGATCTATGTGTATATATCTATGATCTATGTGTATATATATATTAAGTCTCTATGATCTATGTGTATATATCTATGATCTATGTGTATATATCTATGATCTATGTGTATATATATTAAGTCTCTATGATCTATGTGTATATATCTATGATCTATGTGTATATATATATTAAGTCTCTATGATCTATGTGTTTGCTTTCTACCGTTATCCAATTACTATAGTTATGTTCTATGGTATATTCTCACACTCTATGTTTTATGTCTCGATGTGTGTTTCTCCTCACTGGAGTCTTTATCTAGAAGCTATTTCCCAGGGGTCGTAAAGTCCCGGTTGGCAACCTGTTTTCTGTTGTGTCAAAGGACTTTTAAAGTCAATATATCGTACCTTACTCGGCTATATTAGGCTTCCCTCTCTTTCTGGAATTTATTTCAGTATTGTCTTTTGAATTGGTTTGGGTTATCCTGTTCACATATAATTACCGTCTATTTCACAAAAACAAAACCCAGTTTATATCCTCGCTGTATATCAACCAGTTTCACGAGGACTTTATTTAGGTATGTCTTTTGAATTTGATCTATGGCTAATTTACTACATGTTAGTTAAACATTTATGTTATCCTATTTGTACAGAATCACCATCCTATCTCAGAATACCTATTTATATCCCTGCGTTAACAAACCCTGCATGCTGTCACAAAGTCGGCCAGATCTATTAAGTTAAACTTTATTTATGGTAGCGCACCTTACCTCAGGTCATTTCGGACCTGCACAATTAGTTAACCATCAACGTAAATTCCAAATATTTTAGAACATCAAATCAAAGATATCTTAAATCATCCCCCCCAAATTCGTGAATAAAGATTACTGACCTTCGTCTTGAAGACTGGGAAAAGCAATGTTGGTTGGATCTCGTCATCGTCCCTGCCGACCTTAGATATATACCGGCCTGTTATGGAACCCCAATGTCAGGGGACAGGTCTTTAATTTACGGTCAACGACCCTCCCATGCACGGTTTTTCGGCGTGGTATTGGGATCCGGCTCGAAGGACCAAATTCATATGAGAATTTTGTTCTCAATGTTCTTTAACTGAACTTCAATTAAACTTCAATTAAACTTCAATTAAACTACTAGAGAATTTGTAAGATACTGGTTGAATTACAATTAGTCTAAATGTTTATTCACGAGGACGTCCTAGTCCTTTGTACAAAGCCATCCATTTTATACGGGCTCCTTACGCACATACCTTCACACACAAACAGTAGATATCCTACGCACATACATACAAGTTCAAATATTAAGCTACGCCTTGCTCAGACAATCTGTGTTTTTCCACTACACAGATACATTGTTTAATCTACAACATGTTCCATAATCTTCTGCAAGCCACACAGTTTCTGCCCTCCACGTGGAGACAGAATACCCTGTAAGGAACACAGTGGTCCAGCTTGTCTGTCGATAGCTCCTCTTATCATTTGTTTCCCACATGCACCCTGCTTACATACTAAAAAGGAACAAAAGGTCCTTGTTCTAATTCTGAATAAAACTACACACATCATCAGATTATAGTTTTATGATTCTAATAAATTTCATACAATTATATGGTTTCAGGGTGGAATATTCTAATCATATAAATTCCATTATCAATGACCCAGTAGGTTACTAAGTCGATGACCCGGTATGTTACTAATATCATAGAATCACATATAGAATCCCTAATCATATACTGTCGTTCTGCCTCTATCTCATTGCAGAGCCCACAGCTCCAACCTCCTATATATGTTATAGCGCAGAGTTTTCAAACCCAGAGGTGCAACATCACACAACTTCTGGGACCGAATTGCGAAGCAGACTTGACCAACCAGACCGGTGTTTATGGTTTGGCAAGTCAATTGGAGATGTGAAATATGTATCCTAGCTTCGAGACAGTGTTTTAAGTAGCTGAACCTGTCATTACTACAACGTTGTGAATGTGACAAACTGACATTCAGTAGCTGAACCTGTCATTACTACAATGTTGTGAATGTGACAAACTGACATTCAGTAGCTGAACCTGTCATTACTACAACGTTGTGAATGTGACAAACTGACATTCAGTAGCTGAACCTGTCATTACTACAACGTTGTGAATGTGACAAACTGACATTCAGTAGCTGAACCTGTCATTACTACAATGTTGTGAATGTGACAAACTGACATTCAGTAGCTGAACCTGTCATTACTACAATGTTGTGAATGTGACAAACTGACATTCAGTAGCTGAACCTGTCATTACTACAATGTTGTGAATGTGACAAACTGACATTCAGTAGCTGAACCTGTCATTACTACAATGTTGTGAATGTGACAAACTGACATTCAGTAGCTGAACCTGTCATTACTACAATGTTGTGAATGTGACAAACTGACACGTTTTCATTTTTGTCAAAAACAACTTTCTATGGGAGGAGTGCCTTTGATTTGATGGTTCGACAGAAACACGACCGTTAGACCCGATGACGTGTTTCTACGCATGAGTTTAGCTAGTCAACGTCGCCATGCCAACAAGTGTGATCGGGGATTTCTATTGGAGGAGCAGTTTTAGCCTGTCTTCATACTGTACTGTAGTTTCTGTTGCTGATGTATTCTGACTGTACCTGTTCCACGTTCCCAAACGTTGCAAATGGGAATTCCAATGAACAGAGCCAACGTGATCCTTATACTACATGTCAGAGAGGCATTTTTGTTCTAAATAGCATATTTCTGAACGTTCCAAAACATTGTATCCTGCTAAACGCGCCCCTGTTCTCTACCTGTATCGTTGCAGAGATTACGGCTCCGACCTTGTGGATCAAACAGCTGGTTTATAAGGAGAGTAAACAGAACAGTTCCAGCACCAGGCGACCCGGTGAGAGCTGTCTACAATTACAATCTATTATGGTTAACTTTCCCATCAAACTCTCACTGCTGATTACTGGTTTAAAGGGCCAATCTGGGATTGATTTTAGAGTGCTCGATCCCTCTGCTTCTCACCCCACATAAAAACTGTCAGGAATACCACTTTGTTGTTGTTTGAATAGCAGATTGCACCTTTAAATTCTGAAATGATTAAGAGATTTGCTTTGGGTTTATTTTACTCTTGCTGATTTAAGTGTGAGACTAGCAGCTAATTCATTGATGATTCTACTGCCAGATCAGCTAATATATTCAGGTCTCTCTATTATACTACTGCCAGATTAGCTAATATATTCTGGTCTCTCTATGATACTACTGCCAGATCAGCTAATACATTGTGGTCTCCCTATGATACTACTGCCAGATCAGCTAATATATTCTGGTCTCTCTATGACATTACTGCCAGATCATCTAATATATTCTGGTCTCTATGATACTACTGCCAGATCATCTAATACATTCTGGTCTCTATGATATTACTGCCAGATCAGCTAATATATTTTGGTCTCTCTATGATACTACTGCCAGATCAGCTAATACATTATGGTCTCCCTATGATACTACTGCCAGATCAGCTAATATATTCTGGTCTCTCTATGATTCTACTGCCAGATCAGCTAATATATTCTGGTCTCTATGATAGTACTGCCAGATCATCTAATATAGTCTGGTCTCTATGATATTACTGCCAGATCAGCTAATATATTCTGGTCTCTCTATAATACTACTGACAGATCAGCTAATATATTCAGGTCTCTCTATTATACTACTGCCAGATTAGCTAATATATTCTGGTCTCGCTATGATACTACTGCCAGATCAGCTAATATATTCTGGTCTCTATGATATTACTGCCAGATCAGCTAATATATTCTGGTCTCTCTATAATACTACTGACAGATCAGCTAATATATTCTGGTCTCTCTATGATACTACTGCCAGATCAGCTAATATATTCTGGTGTCTATGACACTACTGCCAGATCAGCTAATATATTCTGGTCTCTCTATGACATTACTGCCAGATCATATAATATATTCTGGTCTCTCTATGATACTACTGCCAGATCATCTAATATATTCTGGTCTCTATCACATTACTGCCAGATCAGCTAATATATTCTGGTCTCCCTATGATAGTACTGCCAGATCATCTAATATATTCTGGTCTCTCTATGACATTACTGCCAGATCATATAATATATTCTGGTCTCTCTATGATACTACTGCCAGATCATCTAATATATTCTGGTCTCTCTATGATACTACTGCCAGATCATCTAATATATTCTGGTCTCTCTATTATACTACTGCCAGAACAGCTAATATATTCTGGTCTCTCTATGATACTACTGCCAGATCATCTAATATATTCAGGCCTCTCTATGATACTACTACCAGATCAGCTAATATATTCTGGTCTCTATGATACTACTGCCAGATCAGCTAATATATTCTGGTCTCTATGATACTACTGCCAGATCAGCTAATATATTCTGGTCTCCCTATGACATTACTGCCAGATCATGTAATATATTCTGGTTTCTATGATAGTACTGCCAGATCATCGAATATATTCTGGTGTCTATGACACTACTGCCAGATCAGCTACTATATTCTGGTCTCTATGATACTACTGCCAGATCAGCAAATATATTCTGGTCTCCCTATGATACTACTGCCAGATCAGCAAATATATTCTGGTCTACCTATGATACTACTGCCAGATCAGCTAATATATTCTGGTCTCCCTATGACATTACTGCTAGATCAGCTAATATATTCTGGTCTCTCTATGACCTTACTGCCAGATCAGCTAATATATTCAGGTCTCTCTATGATACTACTACCAGATCAGCTAATATATTCTGGTCTCCCTATGACATTACTGCCAGATCATGTAATATATTCTGGTCTCCCTATGATACTACTGCCAGATCAGCTAATATATTCTGGTCTCCCTATGACATTACTGCCAGATCAGGTAATATATTCTGGTCTCTATGATACTACTGCCAGATCAGCTGATATATTCTGGTCTCTATGATACTACTGCCAGATCAGCTAATATATTCTGGTCTCTATGATACTACTGCCAGATCAGCTCTTATATTCTGGTCTCTATGATACTACTGCCAGATCAGCTCATATATTCTGGTCTCTCTATGATACTACTGCCAGATCAGCTAATATATTCTGGTCTCTCTATGATACTACTGCCAGATCAGCTAATATATTCTGGTCTCTATGATACTACTGCCAGATCAGCTCATATATTCTGGTCTCTATGATACTACTGCCAGATCAGCTCATATATTCTGGTCTCTATGATACTACTGCCAGATCAGCTCATATATTCTGGTCTCTCAGACATGGTTGTAGGCCTTTCTATGATACTAGTGCCAGATCGCTGCCTCTCATGAGACAGGTTGCACAACTTCTTTGTTTCCAGACCTTTTACAAATGAAATACTTAAATTGGAGGAACAGTGATGGGGAGAGGACAGCTTACAACGTCGGGATCGTGTTTCTCTGGGTGTAATTTGTTTAGCCGGTCTGTGTCTCCATGACAATTAACCCTGAACACTTACAGCAGCCCCTAGGTATGCCCAGTCGTTCTCTCTGGAACCGAGTTGGTTTCACGCTACAGAACATCGTCTGAGGGAGGGATAATGGGACAGAGAAAGAGAACAGAGTGAGAGAGAGGGAGAGAGTGGGCTGGGGGGGTGGGGGGGTGGGTGTGTGTTAGAATAGTGACTCATAGATGGAGGGTGCATCCCAAATAAAACCCTATTCTCTATATAGATACGCAGGGGCGCGTCCCAAATAGCACCCTATATAGGGAATAGGGTGTCATTTACGACTCAGAGGTGAGTGGGGAGTTTTCTACAGTACAGACTGAATCACACTGTGTGAGGAGTTTACTTCAGTATAGACTGAATCACACTGCTGACTCCCTCTCTTCCCCTTGGAACTGCCAGAGCACGAACAGAGTCTGAGTCCTGGCCAGAGTCTGTCTCAATTTGTCTCCCCCTGTAGTGGCTATTGATGCAGTAGAGAACAGCAGACTGTCCCGGTATAATGTTGTAATGTTGCTCCCCAAAGGTTTGTGGATTTGAATTACGGTCAATATTTCAAGTGGAACAGAGTTGAGGCCTTGCCTTAGACACCTGATGCTGCAACATTATGACTAGACCAGCCAGGCCACAGAGGACTGTATTCTGAAAGGAGGACTGTATTCTGAGAGGGGGACTGTATTCTGAAAGGAGGACTGTATTCTGAGAGGGGGACTATATTCTGAGAGGAGGACTGTATTCTGAGAGGGGGACTGTATTCTGAAAGGAGGACTATATTCTGAGAGGGGGAATGTATTCTGAGAGGAGGACTGTATTCTGAGAGGAGGACTATATTCTGAGAGGAGGAATGTATTCTGAGAGGAGGACTGTATTCTGAGAGGAGGACTATATTCTGAGAGGAGGACTGTATTCTGAAAGGAGGACTGTATTCTGAGAGGAGGACTGTATTCTGAGAGGAGGACTGTATTCTGAGAGGAGGACTATATTCTGAGAGGAGGACTGTATTCTGAAAGGAGGACTGTATTCTGAGAGGAGGACTGTATTCTGAAAGGAGGACTGTATTCTGAGAGGAGGACTGTATTCTGAGAGGAGGACTGTATTCTGAGAGGACTGCATTTTGAGAGGAGGACTGTATTCTGAGAGGAGGACTATATTCTGAGAGGAGGACTGTATTCTGAAAGGAGGACTGTATTCTGAAAGGTGGACTGTATTCTGAAAGGAGGACTGTATTTTGAGAGGAGGACTGTATTCTGAAAGGAGGACTGTATTCTGAGAGGAGGACTATATTCTGAAAGGAGGACTGTATTCTAATAAAATTAAATGTAATGTTATTTGTCAAATGAGCCAAATGCTTACTTGCAAGCCCTTAACCAACAATGCATAGTAGGAAAAGATTAGCTGAATAAACCAAAGGCTATATGCTTTTAACAATAACCAGGCTATATTCATTGTAAAAACAGATTGAGAGTGAAAGCTCTTTGGAACTCCTGTGGAAACACTGGCTTCCTGTTTCTCATTAACATGTCATGTCCTGAGAGGACAGGGACACGACGTTGCGTAACTCCTCAGACAGAGAGTGTTTGTGTGTGTGTGTGTATGTGTGTGTGTGTGTGTGTGTGTGTGTGTGTGTGTGTGTGTGTGTGTGAGGAGGCAGATTTTGTCACTCCTCAGACAGAGACTGTGTGTGTGTTTGTTAAATAGTGAACAGCAGGTTTGTCCAGGGCTTGATAGCTTTTAGTATTCCTTAACAATCTGAGAGTAAATCTAGAATCGGCTTCCTATTTCGCAACAAAGCCTCCTTCACTCATGCTACCAAACTTATCCTCGTAAAACTGACTCTCCTACCGATACTTGACTTCGGCGAGGTCTTTTACAAATTAGCCTCCAACGCTCTACTCAGCAAATTGGATGCAGTCTATCACAGTGCCATCTGTTTTGTCACCAAAGCCACATATACTACCCACCACTGCGACCCGTATGCTCTTCGTTGGCTGGTCCTCGCTACATACTCGTCGCCAAACCCACTGGCTCCAGGTCATCTATAAGTCTTTGCTAGGTAAAGCTCCGCCTTATCTCAGCTCACTGGTTACCATAGTAGCACCCACCCGTAGCACGCACTCCAGCAGGTATATTTCACTGGTCACCCCCAAAGCCAATTCCTCCTTTGGCCGCCTTTCCTTCCAGTTCTCTGCTGCCAATGACTGGAACGAATTGCAAAAATCACTGAAGTTGGAGACTTATATCTCCCTCATTAACTTTAAGAGTCAGCTGTCAGAGCAGCTTACCGATCACTGCAGCTGTACACCATTGTGGTGATTACCCCACAGCTGAAAGACACCTTTGTAGTGATTGCGTGGAGAGTAGAAGGGGGGTGCTGGCTATGTGTCTTTCAGAGAGGGAGAGAAAGAGAGAGAGAGCGTTAGAGAGAATATTGTGTTTATAGCAGGCTCTTAACTGTGACCACTCTAGAGTCCTGGACTGTTTTCTTTGACCTTTTGCTTTGGAGATGTTGAGAGCCGCTCAGACAGGAGAGGAGAGGAGAGTAGAGGAGGGGACAGCCAATGAGAAAGAGAGGAAGGTACAGCCATGAGAGGAGAGTAGGGGACAGCCAATGAGAGTAGAGGAGGGGACAGCCAATGAGAGTAGAGGAGGGGACAGCCAATGAGAGTAGAGGAGGGGACAGCCAATGAGAGTAGAGGAGGGGACAGCCAATGAGAGTAGAGCAGGGGACAGCCAATGAGAGTAGAGGAGGGGACAGCCAATGAGAGTAGAGGAGGGGACAGCCAATGAGAGTAGAGGAGGGGACAGCCAATGAGAGTAGAGGAGGGGACAGCCAATGAGAGTAGAGGAGGGGACAGCCAATGAGAGTAGAGGAGGGGACAGCCAATGAGAGTAGAGGAGGGGACAGCCAATGAGAGTAGAGGAGGGGACAGCCAATGAGAAAGAGAGGAAGGTATAGCAAATGGAGAACAAACATTTTCTAGATGATCAATGTGTTCAGCAAACTATTGATATAATTATCATTGAGCCTCTCTTCCTCTTGGGGCGTCTCTCTAGGAAACCATGGTAATGTGTTTGCTTTAGGCTGTTTGTCATCCTTCACAGCGTCGGCTGATGATATGATGATGGGGACAAGTGAATAAAAATAACCAAATGACTAGATCAGAATTGAGGATGTATGGAGACGGCCAGGGCGAAGATGACAGGATACATTACGTTTCCCTGACAAACAGAGAGCTGAGAGGATCAACGAGATGGGCCAGGGCGAAGATGACAGGATACACTACGTTTCACTGACACACAGAGAGCTGAGAGGATCAACGAGATGGGCCAGGGCGAAGATGACAGGATACACTACGTTTCACTGACACACAGAGAGCTGAGAGGATCAACGAGACGGGCCAGGGCGAAGATGACAGGATACACTACGTTTCACTGACACACAGAGAGCTGAGAGGATCAATGAGACGGGCCAGGGCGAAGATGACAGGATACACTACGTTTCACTGACACACAGAGAGCTGAGGGGATCAACGAGACGGGCCAGGGCGAAGATGACAGGATACACTACGTTTCACTGACACACAGAGAGCTGAGAGGATCAACGAGACGGGCCAGGGCGAAGATGACAGGATACACTACGTTTCACTGACACACAGAGAGCTGAGAGGATCAACGAGACGGGCCAGGGCGAAGATGACAGGATACACTACGTTTCACTGACACACAGAGAGCTGAGAGGATCAATGAGACGGGCCAGGGCGAAGATGACAGGATACACTACGTTTCACTGACACACAGAGAGCTGAGGGGATCAACGAGACGGGCCAGGGCGAAGATGACAGGATACACTACGTTTCACTGACACACAGAGAGCTGAGAGGATCAACGAGACGGGCCAGGGCGAAGATGACAGGATACATTACGTTTCCCTGACAAACAGAGAGCTGAGAGGATCAATGAGACGGGCCAGGGCGAAGATGACAGGATACACTACGTTTCACTGACACACAGAGAGCTGAGAGGATCAACGAGACGGGCCAGGGCGAAGATGACAGGATACATTATGTTTCCCTGACAAACAGAGAGCTGAGAGGATCAACGAGACGGGCCAGGGCGAAGATGACAGGATACACTACGTTTCACTGACACACAGAGAGCTGAGAGGATCAACGAGACGGGCCAGGGCGAAGATGACAGGATCAACGAGACGGGCCAGGGCGAAGATGACAGGATCAACGAGACGGGCCAGGGCGAAGATGACAGGATCAACGAGACGGGCCAGGGCGAAGATGACAGGATCAACGAGACGGGCCAGGGCGAAGATGACAGGATCAACGAGACGGGCCAGGGCGAAGATGACAGGATCAACGAGACGGGCCAGGGCGAAGATGACAGGATCAACGAGACGGGCCAGGGCGAAGATGACAGGATCAACGAGACGGGCCAGGGCGAAGATGACAGGATCAACGAGACGGGCCAGGGCGAAGATGACAGGATCAACGAGACGGGCCAGGGCGAAGATGACAGGATCAACGAGACGGGCCAGGGCGAAGATGACAGGATCAACGAGACGGGCCAGGGCGAAGATGACAGGATCAACGAGACGGGCCAGGGCGAAGATGACAGGATCAACGAGACGGGCCAGGGCGAAGATGACAGGATCAACGAGACGGGCCAGGGCGAAGATGACAGGATCAACGAGACGGGCCAGGGCGAAGATGACAGGATCAACGAGACGGGCCAGGGCGAAGATGACAGGATCAACGAGACGGGCCAGGGCGAAGATGACAGGATCAACGAGACGGGCCAGGGCGAAGATGACAGGATCAACGAGACGGGCCAGGGCGAAGATGACAGGATCAACGAGACGGGCCAGGGCGAAGATGACAGGATCAACGAGACGGGCCAGGGCGAAGATGACAGGATACACTACGTTTCACTGACACACAGAGAGCTGAGAGGATCAACGAGACGGGCCAGGGCGAAGATGACAGGATCAACGAGACGGGCCAGGGCGAAGATGACAGGATCAACGAGACGGGCCAGGGCGAAGATGACAGGATCAACGAGACGGGCCAGGGCGAAGATGACAGGATCAACGAGACGGGCCAGGGCGAAGATGACAGGATCAACGAGACGGGCCAGGGCGAAGATGACAGGATCAACGAGACGGGCCAGGGCGAAGATGACAGGATCAACGAGACGGGCCAGGCGGCGATCTGAGATCACATGCAGCCCTTTTCCATCTATATGTATAAAAAATGAATCGTTGCAACGCCTGGTGCCAGGATACCCTCTCTGTATAATAAACAGATCATTTAGAGTGACCCCAAACCGCCCAGGTTCATCAGTTGTCTGTCTCCTAGACGTGAAATCTTAAACAGTCCTTAACGTAATGATAGTAATGAGCAACACGAGGAGACGTACTAACAGTGTAGTTTACACTGTAATTGTCATTGAAGTGCATCTATGGGCCCCTGGTCCACAGTAGTCCACGATAAGGAGTAGGGATCCATCTGGGACAATGTATGGGGACATGCTGCTCCCTTCTCCAGCTGTACTATACTGAACCCAGACACACCAGTACGGAGAGATAGGGAAGGAGAGGCTGTGAGGAGAGGAGAGATATGGAAGGAGAGGAGAGATAGGGAAGGAGAGGCTGTGAGGAGAGGAGAGATAGGGAAGGAGAGGCTGTGAGGAGAGGAGAGATAGGGAAGGAGAGGCTGTGAGGAGAGGAGAGATATGGAAGGAGAGGCTGTGAGGAGAGGAGAGATAGGGAAGGAGAGGCTGTGAGGAGAGGAGAGATAGGGAAGGAGAGGAGAGATAGGGAAGGAGAGGCTGTGAGGAGAGGAGAGATAGGGAAGGAGAGGCTGTGAGGAGCCATAGGGAAGGAGAGCGAGAAGAGAGGAGAGAGAAAGAGGGAGAGCCCTTTGCCTTAGAGCTGTTGTTGTAGCTTACTGTTTCATTAACACACTTGATTGAAAAAGAGAAATGGATGGAAGGTGGTAGGGTGGCAAAATCCCACTTCAGCGCCCAGCAAACGCTGTGCTGTTAGAGCTTCCACATGTTGCGGTGGTGCTCTTGGCCCGTACCCTGCCTGCCTCTCTCTCTCTCTCTCTCTCTCTCTCTCTCTCTCTCTCTCTGGCTCTGCCTCTCTCTCTCTCTCTCTCTCTCTGGCTCTGCCTCTCTCTCTTTCTCTCTCTCTCTTTCTCTCTCTCTCTATTTTCCCTCTCTCTCTCTTTCTCTCTCTCTCTTTTCTCTCTCACTCTCTCTCTCTCTCTCTCTCTCTCTCTCTCTCGCTCTCTCAGCTGCTTCTCTCCCTATTAATGTGCAGTTTGATCTTCACTGAGTTTCTCCCTCACATTTTGTATTTCATCATTTTGTTCCAGTAAGTCTGTCTAATAAGATACAGGGCTGACTGGACTGTATGTGTGTTATGTGAATGTTACTGTCTGTCTGTCTGTCTGTCTGTCTGTCTGTCTGTCTGTCTGTCTGTCTGTCTGTCTGTCTGTCTGTCTGTCTGTCTGTCTGTCTGTCTGTCTGTCTGCCTGCCTGCCTGCCTGCCTGCCTGCCTGCCTGTCTGTCTGTCTGTCTGTCTGTCTGTCTGTCTGTCTGTCTGTCTGTCTGTCTGTCTGTCTGTCTGTCTGTCTGTCTGTCTGTCCTCCTGAGTATGTTTGCTGTTTGTCATGTTGTCTGTATGTGTCAGTATATTTGACTATTTGTCATGTTGTCTGTGTGTGTATTGAGTGTGTTTCTCATGGTTTTAGAGAAAGTTCCCTCTTGTGACCAGGAGAGGCAGAGTGCCCTGGACGAGGCCCGTCAGAACCCTCGTGAGGCCATCTACATTCCAGACTGTGGACCAGGGGGCCTCCACAAGCCTGTACAGTGCCACCAGTCCACTGGGTACTGTTGGTGTGTTCTGGTAGACACAGGGAGACCAATACCAGGCACCTCTACCAGGTAGACATGCACACACACACACACACACACACACACACACACACACACACACACACACACACACACACACACACACACACACACACACACACACACACACACACACCATGTTGTTGATCAATGAATGAAGATTGGAGCCTGGTCCCAGCTCTGTTTGTGCTGTCTATGATGACCGTGGGAGTTGGCAAGAAGCAGATCTGGGACCAGGCTGGGAAAATATATCTCAACTTTGACATTTCATCAAGCTTTCATTTATTTGACTAAACTGTTTGAATATGATGAAATAAAAATATGCAATAATGTTTATTAGAGAGATCTCTCTCTGAGGATATGGATATGTCCCCAGAAAACCAATGAATTCGTTAAATGGGTTGTCTTGACTGTATTATGTAAATATGTTTGGAAGATGGATGACATCTGGTTGACTTTCTTTTTGAATATGAAGAGTATTAAGAGCATTCTCTCCTGTTTTAGAGGGTTTTGGGTTTTAACAGAAAGACACACAGGTACAAAAAAAGCAGTTCAAATCCAGTACTGGTGGATTTGTCAAAAAATAAAAGTAATCTTAAATCAATATAAACTTACAAAAAACTGATAAAGAAGCAGTGTGATTATTATTATAATTATTATTGGTGAAAAGGACATTTGCACAGTATTTTTACTAGCAATAAGGAGGGGATGTGGTATATAGCCAATATACCACGGCTAAGGGCTGTTCGTAGGCACAACGCAAGGTTTTATAGATGTATAAACTTGCGTGGTTCGAGCTCTGAATGCTGATTGGCTGAAATCCATAGCAGTATTTTTACTGCTCTAATTACGTTGGTAACCCGTTTATAATAACAATAAGGCACCTCAGGGGTTTGTGGTATATGGCCATTATACCACAGCTAAGGGCTGTGTCCAGGCACTCCGCGTTGCGTCGTGCTTAAGAATACACTGTGTGTCGTCGTAGTAACCTTTACAGTACACTGTGTGTCTCGTCGTAGTAACCTTTACAGTTTCCCTCGCCAGAAGAACCTATGATGTATCAGCAGGCAGAACACAGTCACGCTCCAAACACTCTGTTTTAGAACACAGTCATGCTCCAAACATTCTGTTTTAGAACACAGTCACGCTCCAAACACTCTGTTTTAGAACACAGTCACGCTCCAAACACTCTGTTTTAGAACACAGTCACGCTCCAAACACTCTGTTTTAGAACACAGTCACGCTCCAAACATTCTGTTTTAGAACACAGTCACGCTCCAAACACTCTGTTTTAGAACACAGTCACGCTCCAAACACTCTGTTTTAGAACACAATCACGCTCCAAACATTCTGTTTTAGAACACAGTCACGCTCCAAACACTCTGTTTTAGAACACAGTCACGCTCCAAACACTCTGTTTTAGAACACAGTCACGCTCCAAACACTCTGTTTTAGAACACAGTCATGCTCCAAACATTCTGTTTTAGAACACAGTCACGCTCCAAACACTCTGTTTTAGAACACAGTCATGCTCCAAACATTCTGTTTTAGAACACAGTCACGCTCCAAACACTCCGTCTTGGAACTTTGACCAAAAAAAAAGAGCATCTCTTGTATAAAAAGTAAATGAGAGACACATGTACCCTCCCTGAACATTTCCATTTAGAAACACTCAGAAACATACAATTCACACGCCAGGCCAAATTATATCCACCGTTCACACACACACACACACACACACACACACACACACACACACACACACACACACACACACACACACACACACACACACACACACACACACACACACACACACACACACACACAGTCTTGATTACTAATGATTTGATACATTGCTGTATGGTTGACATACATTGTGAGAATGGCATGGGATCATTCTTAATTAACTGAAGCCAAACAACATGTTTCTAAGTCGTACTCTTCTCCTCCTGAAAGCCATTTATTCTGTAGCCTTCCCGGTGTAGCCTTTAATTCACATTCCTGGTGTGAGAGAGAGAGAGAGAGACTCAGAGGCAGTTGGCAGAGACTCTTGTTTTGTGAGATTTGGTATGACAACAGAGGTCGTTTTGTTCTTCTGCAGGCCTGTGTTCTCACAAACACACACACACACTCTGTGGTCTTTCGCTCATGTCCATCTTTTTAAATCATGTAGTTGTATCTCTGAGGTACTCTCTTGTCTCTCCTTACTGTTGTATCTAACAGCTACTCTCTTGTCTCTCCTTACTGTTGTATCACTGAGGTACTCTGAGTTAAAAGGAAGGTAGGAGACAGACTCTCTCTCCCTCCCTCTCTCTGCCTTTCTTTCGCTCTGTGACAGGTACCAGACCCCAGAGTGTGACAGCACGGCTCGTTCGATGGTCTCCGACGTTGAAGATCCTTTCCAGGGCCGAGACCTGACAGGTGAGAGGAAAGGACACTCTGACTCAGCGCCTTACAGTATATAAGAGTTTATATATTGGTGAGAGTGTGTATTATAGCTTATATATTGAGGAGAGTGTATATAAGAGGTTCTATGGGGCGGCAGGTAGCCCAGTGGTTAAGGCGTTGGGACTAGTAACTGAAAGGTGGCAAGATCAAATCCCCGAGCTGACAAGGTAAAAAATCTGTCGTTCTGCTCATGAACAAGGCAGTTAACCCACTGTTCCTAGGCCGTCATTGAAAATAATAATTTGTTCTAAACTGACTTGCCTAGTTAAATAAAGATAAAAAATATATATAAATAATAAAAAAGTATATACAAGTGTATTTTGGATCTTATACAGTGGGGCAAAAAAGTATTTAGTCAGCCACCAATTGTGCAAGTTCTCCCACTTAAAAAGATGATAGAGGCCTGTAATTTTCATCATAGGTACACTTCATCTATGACAGACAAAATTAGAAAAAAAAATCCAGAAAATCACATTGTACAATTTTTTATGAATTTATTTGCAAATTATGGTGGAAAATAAGTATTTGGTCACCTCCAAACAACAGGATTTTAATCCATGACGGCGTAGTGTGTTACTAATGGTTTTCTTTGAGATTGTGGTCCCAGCTCTCTTCGGGTCATTGACCAGGTCCTGCCGTGTATTTCTGGGCTGATCCCTCACCTTCCTCATGATCATTGATGCCCCACAAGGTGAGATCTTGCATGGAGCCCCAGACCGAGGGTGATTGACCGTCATCTTGAACTTCTTCCATTTTCAAATAATTGCGCCAACAGTTGTTGCCTTCTCACCAAGCTGCTTGCCTATTGTCCTGTAGCCCATCCCAGCCTTGTGCAGGTCTACAATTTCATCTCTGATGTCCTTACACAGCTCTCTGGTCTTGGCCATTGTGGAGAGGTTGGAGTCTGTTTGATTGAGTGTGTGGACAGGTGTCTTTTATACAGGTAACGAGTTCAAACAGGTGCAGTTAATACAGGTAATGAGTGGAGAACAGGAGGGCTTCTTAAAGAAAAACGAACAGGTCTGTGAGAGCCGGAATTCTTACTGGTTGGTAGGTGATCAAATACTTATGTCATGCAATAAAATGCAAATTAATTACTTAAATATCATACAATGTGATTTTCTGGATTTTTGTTTTAGATTCTGTCTCTCACAGTTGAAGTGTACCTATGACCTCTACATGCTTTGTAAGTAGGAAAACCTGCAAAATCGGCAGTGTATCAAATACTCCACACTGTATATATATGAGAGTGTATATAAGAGCTAATATATTGATGAGAGTGTATATAAGAGCTAATATATTGATGAGAGTGTATATAAGAGCTTATATATTGATGAGAGTGTATATAAGAGCTTATATATTGATGAGAGTGTATTGAGGAGCTTATATATTGATGAGAGTGTTTATAAGAGCTTATATATTGGTGATAGTGTATATAATAGCTTATATATTGATGAGAGTGTTTATAAGAGCTTATATATTGGTGATAGTGTACTTGAGAGCTTATATCTGGAATAGAGTGTACATAAGAGCTAATATATTGATGAGAGTGTATATAAGAGCATATATATTGATGAGAGTGTATTGAGGAGCGTATATATTGGTGAGACTGTATATAAGAGCTTATATATTGGTGAGAGTGTATATAAGAGCATATATATTGATGAGAGTGTATATAACAGCCTGTTATATACGCTGTTATATATATATTGGACATTTTCACTTAGGCATGTACTCACTTTTGTTGCCAGCAGTTTAGACATTAATGGCTGTGTGTTGAGTTATTTTGAGGGGACAGCAAATGTACACTGTTATACAAGCTGTACACTCACTACTTTACATTGTAGCAAAGTGTCATTTCTCCAGTGTTGTCACATGAAAAGACATACTCAAATATTTACAAAAATGTGAGGGGTGTACTCACTTTTGTGATATACTGAGAGTGTATATTAGAGCTAATATATTGGTGAGAGTGTATATTAGAGCTAATATATTGGTGAGATGGTATATTAGAGCTAATATATTGGTGAGATGGTATATTAGAGCTAATATATTGGTGAGATGGTATATTAGAACTAATATATTGGTGAGATGGTATATTAGAGCTAATATATTGGTGAGAGTGTATATTAGAGCTAATATATTGGTGAGATGGTATATTAGAGCTAATATATTGGTGAGAGTGTATATTAGAGCTAATATATTGGTGAGATGGTATATTAGAGCTAATATATTGGTGAGATGGTATATTAGAGCTAATATATTGGTGAGAGTGTATATTAGAGCTAATATATTGGTGAGATGGTATATTAGAGCTAATATATTGGTGAGATGGTATATTAGAGCTAATATATTGGTGAGATGGTATATTAGAGCTAATATATTGGTGAGATGGTATATTAGAGCTAATATATTGGTGAGATGGTATATTAGAGCTAATATATTGGTGAGAGTGTATATTAGAGCTAATATATTGGTGAGATGGTATATTAGAGCTAATATATTGGTGAGATGGTATATTAGAGCTAATATATTGGTGAGATGGTATATTAGAGCTAATATATTGGTGAGATGGTATATTAGAGCTAATATATTGGTGAGATGGTATATTAGAGCTAATATATTGGTGAGATGGTATATTAGAGCTAATATATTGGTGAGATGGTATATTAGAGCTAATATATTGGTGAGATGGTATATTAGAGCTAATATATTGGTGAGATGGTATATTAGAGCTAATATATTGGTGAGAGTGTATATTAGAGCTAATATATTGGTGAGATGGTATATTAGAGCTAATATATTGGTGAGATGGTATATTAGAGCTAATATATTGGTGAGATGGTATATTAGAGCTAATATATTGGTGAGATGGTATATTAGAGCTAATATATTGGTGAGAGTGTATATTAGAGCTAATATATTGGTGAGATGGTATATTAGAGCTAATATATTGGTGAGATGGTATACAAGAACTTACATCAAATTTAAACCAATCAAATGTATTTATAAAGCCCTTCTTACATCAGCTGATATCTCAACGTGCTGTACAGAAACCCAGCATAAAACCCCAAACAGCAAGCAATGCAGGTGTAGAAGCACGGTGGCTAGGAAAAACTCCCTAGAAAGGCCAAAACCTAGGAAGAAACCTCGAGAGGAACCAGGCTATGAGGGGTGGCCAGTCCTCTTCTGGCTGTGCCGGGTGGAGATTATAACAGAACATGGCCAAGATGTTCAAATGTTCATAGATGACCAGCAGGGTCAAATAATAATAATCTCAATTGTTGTCGAGGGCGCAACGGTCAGGAGTAAATGTCAGTTGGCTTGTCATAGCCAATCATTCAGAGTGTCTCTACCGCTCCTGCTTTCTCTAGAGAGTTGAAAACCGCAGGTCTGGGACAGGTAGCACGTCCGGTGAACAGGTCAGGGTTCCATAGCCGCAGGCAGAACATTTGAAACTGGAGCAGCAGCCGGGCCAGGTGGACTGGGGACAGCAAGGAGTCGTCAGGCCAGGTAGTCCTGAGGCACGGTCCTAGGGCTCAGGTACTCCGAGAGAGAGAGTAAGAAAGAAAGAAAGAAAGAAAGAAAGAAAGAAAGAGAAAAAGAAAATTAGAGAGAGCATACTTAAATTCACACAGGACACCGGATAAGACAGGAGAATACTCCAGATATAACAGACTGACCCTAGCCCCCCGACACAAACTACTGCAGCATAAATACTGGAGGCTGAGACAGGAGGGGTCGGGAGACACTGTGGCCCCATCCGACGATACCCCCGGACAGGGCCAAACAGGCAGGATATAACCCCACCCACTTTGCCAAGCACAGCCCCCACACCACTAGAGGGATATCTTCAACCACCAACTTACCATCCTGAGACAAGGCCGAGTATAGCCCACGAAGATCTCCACCACGGCACAACCCAAGGTGGGGCACCACCCCGGACAGGAAGATCACGTCAGTGACTCAACCCACTCAAGTGACGGCATGGAAGAGCACCAGTAAGCCAGTGACTCAACCCACTCAAGTGACGGCATGGAAGAGCACCAGTAAGCCAGTGACTCAGCCCCTGTAATTGTGTTAGAGGCAGAGAATCCTAGTGGAGATGAGAGCTTATATATTTATGAGTGTATAAAAGAGCTTATTTATTGATGAGAGTATTTATAAGAGTTTATATATTGGTGAGAGTGTTTTTAGGACCTTATATATTGATTAGATTGTATATCAGAGTGTATGTATTGATGAGAGTGTATATAGGAGCTTAAATATTGTACTGAACATCCAGTTTTTCCTAGTCAATGTGCCTCTGCTTCTGTTTTTGTTTTCTTTTTGAGGTCTTTTGCTGAGTTTCAAGGGCTCACTAGTTTCTACTAAAGCCATAGGCTCACTAGTCTTTACTAAAGCCAAGGGCTCACTAGTCTCTACTGAAGCCAAGGTATCACTAGTCTCTACTAAAGCCAAGGGCTCGGAAGTCTCTACTAAAGCCAAGGGCTCACTAGTCTCTACTAAAGCCAAGGGCTCGCTAGTCTCTACTAAAGCCAAGGGCTCACTAGTCTACAATAAAGCCAAGGGCTCACTAGTCTCTACTAAAGCCATAGGCTCACTAGTCTTTACTAAAGCCAAGGGCTCACTAGTCTCTACTAAAGCCAAGGGCTCGCTAGTCTCTACTAAAGCCAAGGGCTCACTAGTCTACAATAAAGCCAAGGGCTCACTAGTCTCGACTAAAGCCAAGGGCTCGCTAGTCTCTACTAAAGCCAAGGGCTCGCTAGTCTCTACTAAAGCCAAGGGCTTGCTAGTCTCTACTAAAGCCAAGGGCTCGCTAGTCTCTACTAAAGCCAAGGGCTCGCTAGTCTCTACTAAAGCCAAGGGCTCGCTAGTCTCCACTAAAGCCAAGGGCTCACTAGTCTCTACTAAAGCCAAGGGCCCACTAGTCTCTACTAAAGCCAAGGGCTCACTATTCTCTACTAAACCAAGGGCTCACTTGTCTCTACTAAAGCCAAGGGCTGACTATTCTTTACAATAGCCAAGGGCTCACTATTCTTTACTAAAGCCAAGGGCTCGCTAGTCCCTACTATAACCAAGGGCTCACTAGTCTCTACTAAACCAAGAGCTCACTTGTCTCTACTAAAGCCAAGGGCTGACTATTCTTTACAATAGCCAAGGCCTCACTATTCTTTACTAAAGCCAAGGGCTCGCTAGTCCCTACTATAACCAAGGGTTCACTCGTCTCTACTAAAAGTTTTTACTTAGTTCATGTAGTTACTGTACTCACTTCTTGTGCCTCTACTATCCTGGTCCCAGACATTTTCCTGCTAACATTTCACTTCTTGCTACTCCTTCTTATGGCAAACATGTTGAGTGGAATGTTAGCAGGAACAGGTCATGGACCAGGTTACCTGATAGCAGGAACAGGACTGGGACCAGGTTACCTGATAGCAGGAACAGGTCATGGACCAGGTTACCTGATAGCAGGAACAGGTCTGGGACCAGGTTAGCTGATAGCAGGAACAGGTCTGGGACCAGGTTACCTGATAGCAGGAACAGGTCATGGACCAGGTTACCTGATAGCAGGAACAGGTCATGGACCAGGTTACCTGATAGCAGGAACAGGACTGGGACCAGGTTACCTGATAGCAGGAACAGGTCATGGACCAGGTTACCTGATAGCAGGAACAGGTCTGGGACCAGGTTAGCTGATAGCAGGAACAGGTCTGGGACCAGGTTACCTGATAGCAGGAACAGGTCATGGACCAGGTTACCTGATAGCAGGAACAGGTCTGGGACCAGGTTACCTGATAGCAGGAACAGGTCATGGACCAGGTTACCTGATAGCAGGAACAGGTCTGGGACCAGGTTACCTGATAGCAGGAACAGGTCTGGGACCAGGTTACCTGATAGCAGGAACAGGTCATGGACCAGGTTACCTGATAGCAGGAACAGGTCTGGGACCAGGTTACCTGATAGCAGGAACAGGTCATGGACTAGGTTACCTGATAGCAGGAACAGGTCTGGGACCAGGTTACCTGATAGCAGGAACAGGTCTGGGACGAGGTTACCTGATAGCAGGAACAGGTCTGGGACCAGGTTACCTGATAGCAGGAACAGGTCTGGGACCAGGTTAATGCTGTACTGGTTACTCAGTTGTTTTGGTTCCCTGTTCTCTCTCTGTTTCACCACGTCCTTTAAAGTTTTGTATTTCATTCCCGGCATCTGGACACTTTACAGAGTGGAGCAAGGCTTCTGACTGTGCCGCAGATGTATGGTTTGTTTTATGGAAGTTGTAAGTGTTGGTGAGCGGGAAGAGGGAGGGGCGGGGTGTAGGCTGCCGGGGGGAAGCTAGAGGTGTTGGGAACCATTGGGGCTGGCTGAGTGGCTGATTGGAGTTATATTAAAGTACTATAGTGGGATGGGGACGTTCACGAGCGAGCCGCCACAACAAACAACACCAGTGAGTCACATCAATGCCAATGTACGTTATAAAACATGGTATTATGAAACACATCAATGAGCCTTTCAGACGCAATGTCCCTGACGTTCACGGAGACGGGATTCATGGGAAAAATGCTACAGATCTTGGCTGAAGCTTGGAGCACCTTTTTAAAAAAAGGCTCATTGTCTCCTGTACAGTGTGCTGCTCTGTAACACTTTGGATTGACACCTTTCCGGTCTAACTCTTTTAGTCACATGACGTTAACGGTCTGTAGGTCTGACGTCACCCTGACTCAGACTACCACACCACAAACCAGACTACCACACCCTCTGACCAGAAACAGACATACTAGGACTACTAGATGGTCAACAATAGGAAACTGCATAGGGGTTATATTTTGTACGCGGACACACAGGGTGCTGTTCAACATACGGGGTCGCACTTCATATCGCCCCAATTTAACAGTCGGGTTCAGAAGCAGTGAGGCGGTGCTTCCCAGAGCCCGACTTGTCCCATCTAAGACATGGTAATTAGATTCACCTGGCGGGTCAAGGTTAGAGGAGGTCACCTCCCACCGAACAACACAACGACACAACACTCTCAGAGAGAGAGAGAGAGGGGTGGGGAGGTGGGAGAGGGATAATTATATACCCTAGCTGGTGTTTGAAGTTTCTCTTTAAGAGACAGAATTAGGGGGGTAAAACATTGGCCTAGTCCAGTGTGCTATTAAAACCATGCATCTGGGCAATTAAAGAGAGCCACCCGAGGTGTTCAGCACGCTATCATAAAAGTTAACAGGTCTGCGCTGCCCAACTACACACTGCTGCCTGCCTCTCATCTATGGCTTCGTCTCAAACTGTGCCCTATTTCTTATGTAGTGCACTGCTGTGGGCTCCAGGCAAAACAAAAGTAATGGATAATAGGGTGCCATTTAGAACACATCTCTAAAACACCTGTAGAGTCTTTATTATAGGGTGTCATTTAGAACACAACTCTAAATCACCTGTAGAGTCTTTGTTATAGGGTGTCATTTAGAACACAACTCTAAATCACCTGTAGAGTCTTTATTATAGGGTGTCATTTAGAACACAAATCTAAATCACCTGTAGAGTCTTTATTAGAGGTAGTAATTTAGAACACAACTCTAAATCACCTGCAGTGTCTTTATTATAGGGTGTAATTTAGAACAAAACTCTAAATCACCTGTAGAGTTTTTGTTATAGGGTGTCATTTAGAACACAACTCTAAATCACCTGTAGAGTCTTTATTAGGGTGTCATTTAGAACACAACTCTAAATCACCTGTAGTGTCTTTATTTTAGGGTGTCATGAACACAAATCTAAATCACCTGTAGAGTCTTTATTATAGGGTGTCATTTAGAACACAACTCTAAATCACCTGCAGTGTCTTTATTATAGGGTGTAATTTAGAACAAAACTCTAAATCACCTGTAGAGTCTTTATTATAGGGTGTCATTTAGAACACAACTCTAAATCACCTGTAGAGTCTTTATTATAGGGTGTCATTTGGAACACAACTCTAAATCACCTGTAGTGTCTTTATTTTAGGGTGTCTTTTAGAACACCTCTTAATCACCTGTAGAGTCTTTATTATAGGGTGTCATTTGGAACACAACTCTAAATCACCTGTAGAGTCTTTTTTATAGGGTGTAATTTAGAACACAACTCTAAATCACCTGCAGAGTCTTTATTATAGGGTGTAATTTAGAACACAACTCTAAATCACCTGCAGAGTCTTTATTATAGGGTGTAATTTAGAACACAACTCTAAATCACCTGGAGAGTCTTTATTATAGGGTGTCATTTAGAACACAACTCTAAATCACCTGTCTTGTCTTTGTTATAGGGTGTCATTTAGAACACAACTCTAAATCACCTGTAGTGTTTTGTATTATAGGGTGTCATTTAGAACACAACTCTAAATCACCTGGAGAGTCTTTATTATTGGGTGTCATATAGAACACAACTCTAAATCACCTGTCTTGTCTTTGTTATAGGGTGTCATTTAGAACACAAATCTAAATCACCTGTAGAGTCTTTATTATAGGGTGTCATTTGGAACACAACTCTAAATCACCTGGAGAGTCTTTGTAGAGTCTTTATTATAGGGTGTCATTTAGAACACAACTCTAAATCACCTGTAGAGTCTTTATTATAGGGTGTCATTTAGAACACAAATCTAAATCACCTGTAGAGTCTTTATTATAGGGTGTCATTTGGAACACAACTCTAAATCACCTGTAGTGTCTTTGTTATAGGGTGTCATTTAGAACACAACTCTAAATCACCTGTAGTGTCTTTGTTATAGGGTGTCATTTAGAACACAACTCTAAATCACCTGTAGAGTCTTTATTATAGGGTGTAATTTAGAACACAACTCTAAATCACCTGGAGAGTCTTTATTATAGGGTGTCATTTAGAACACAATTCTAAATCACTTGTAGAGTCTTTATTATAGGGTGTCATTTAGAACACAACTCTAAATCACCTGTAGTGTCTTTATTATAGGGTGTCATTTAGAACACAACTCTAAATCACCTGTAGAGTCTTTATATAGGGTCATAATTTAGAACACAACTCTAAATCACCTGTAGTGTTTTGTATTATAGGGTGTCATTTAGTCTTCACCTGTAGAGTTTTATTATAGGGTGTCATTTAGAACACAACTCTAAATCACCTGTAGTGTCTTTATTATAGGGTGTCATTTAGAACACAACTCTAAATCACCTGTAGAGTCTTTATTATAGGGTGTCATTTAGAACAAAACTCTAAATCACCTGTAGAGTCTTTATTATAGGGTGTCATTTAGAACACAACTCTAAATCACCTGTAGTGTTTTTATTATAGGGTGTCATTTAGAACACAACTCTAAATCACCTGTAGAGTCTTTATTATAGGATGTCATTTAGAACAAAACTCTAAATCACCTATAGAGTCTTTATTATAGGGTGTCATTTAGAACACAATTCTAAATCACTTGTAGTGTTTTGTATTATAGGGTGTCATTTAGAACACCTCTTAATCACCTGTAGAGTCTTTATTATAGGGTGTCATTTGGAACACAACTCTAAATCACCTGTAGTGTTTTGTATTATAGGGTGTCATTTAGAACACAAATCTAAATCACCTGTAGAGTCTTTATTATAGGGTGTCATTTAGAACACAATTCTAAATCACCTGTAATGTCTTTACTATAGGGTGTAATTTAGAACACAACTCTAAATCACCTGTAGTGTCTTTATTATAGGGTGTCATTTAGAACACAACTCTAAATCACCTGTAGAGTCTTTATTATAGGGTGTCATTTAGAACACAACTCTAAATCACCTGTCTTTAGGGTGTCTTTAAATCACCTAGAGTCTTTATTATAGGGTGTCATTTAGAACACAATTCTAAATCACTCTTTAAATTTAGAACACAACTCTAAATCACCTGTAGTGTTTTGTATTATAGGGTGTCATTTAGAACACAACTCTAAATCACCTGTAGTGTCTTTATTATAGGGTGTCATTTAGAACACAACTCTAAATCACCTGTAGTGTCTTTATTTTAGGGTGTCATTTAGAACACCTCTTAATCACCTGTAGAGTCTTTATTATAGTCATTTAGAACACAACTCTAAATCACCTGTAGAGTCTTTATTATAGGGTGTCATTTAGAACACAACTCTAAATCACCTGTAGAGTCTTTATTATAGGGTGTCATTTAGAACACAACTCTAAATCACCTGAGTCTTTAGATTTAGTCTTTCACCTGTAGAGTTTTATTATAGGGTGTCATTTAGAACACAACTCTAAATCACCTGTAGAGTCTTTATTATAGGGTGTCATTTAGAACAAACTCTAAATCACCTGTAGAGTCTTTATTATAGGGTGTCATTTAGAACACAACTTGTAGAGTCTTTATTATAGGGTGTCATTTAGAACACAACTCTAAATCACCTATAGAGTCTTTATTATAGGGTGTCATTTAGAACACAACTCTAAATCACCTGTAGAGTCTTTATTATAGGGTGTCATTTAGAACACAACTCTAAATCACCTGTAGTGTCTTTATTATAGGGTGTCATTTAGAACACAACTCTAAATCACCTGTAATGTCTTTACTATAGGGTATAATTTAGAACACAACTCTAAATCACCTGTAGTGTTTTGTATTATAGGGTGTCATTTAGAACACAACTCTAAATCACCTGTAGAGTCTTTATTATAGGGTGTCATTTAGAACACAACTCTAAATCACCTGTAGAGTCTTTATTATAGGATGTCATTTAGAACAAAACTCTAAATCACCTATAGAGTCTTTATTATAGGGTGTCATTTAGAACACAATTCTAAATCACTTGTAGTGTCTTGTATTATAGGGTGTCATTTAGAACACAACTCTAAATCACCTGTAGTGTCTTTATTTTAGGGTGTCATTTAGAACAACTCTAAATCACCTGTAGAGTCTTTATTATAGGGTGTCATTTGGAACACAACTCTAAATCACCTGTAGTGTCTTTATTATAGGGTGTCATTTAGAACACAACTCTAAATCACCTGTAGAGTCTTTATTATAGGGTGTCATTTGGAACACAACTCTAAATCACCTGTAGTGTCTTTGTATATAGGGTGTCATTTAGAACACAACTCTAAATCACCTGTAGAGTCTTTATTATAGGGTGTCATTTGGAACACAACTCTAAATCACCTGTAAAGTCTTTGTTATAGGGTGTCATTTAGAACACAACTCTAAATCACCTGCAGTGTCTTTATTATAGGGTGTTATTTAGAACAAAACTCTAAATCACCTGTAGAGTCTTTATTATAGGGTGTCATTTGGAACACAACTCTAAATCACCTGTAGAGTCTTTATTATAGGGTGTCATTTAGAACACAACTCTAAATCACCTGTACCTGTGTAGAACACAACTCTAAATCACCTGTCTTTATTATAGGGTGTCATTTAGAACACAACTCTAAATCACCTGTCTTTATTATAGGGTGTCATTTAATTCACTTGTAGAGTCTTTATTTTAGGGTGTAATTTAGAACAAAACTCTAAATCACCTGTAGAGTCTTTATTATAGGGTGTCATTTGGAACACAACTCTAAATCACCTGTAGAGTCTTTATTATAGGGTGTCATTTAGAACACAAATCTAAATCACCTGTAGAGTCTTTATTATAGGGTGTCATTTGGAACACAACTCTAAATCACCTGTAGTGTTTTGTATTATAGGGTGTCATTTAGAACACAACTCTAAATCACCTGTAGTGTCTTTGTTATAGGGTGTCATTTGAACACAACTCTAAATCACCTGTAGTGTCTTTATTATAGGGTGTCATTTGGAACACAACTCTAAATCACCTGTAGATGTCTTTATTATAGGGTGTAATTTAGAACACAACTCTAAATCACCTGTAGTGTTTTTATTATAGGGTGTCATTTAGAACACAACTCTAAATCACCTGTAGAGTCTTTATTATAGGGTGTCATTTAGAACACAACTCTAAATCACCTGTAGTGTCTTTATTATAGGGTGTCATTTAGAACACAACTCTAAATCACCTGTAGAGTCTTTATTTCAGGATGTCATTTAGAACAAAACTCTAAATCACCTATAGAGTCTTTATTATAGGGTGTCATATAGAACACAACTCTAAATCACTTGTAGAGTCTTTATTATAGGGTGTCATTTAGAACACAATTCTAAATCACTTGTAGAGTCTTTATTATAGGGTGTCATTTAGAACACAACTCTAAATCACCTGTAGTGTTTTGTATTATAGGGTGTCATTTGGAACACAACTCTAAATCACCTGTAATGTCTTTACTATAGGGTGTAATTTAGAACACAACTCTAAATCACCTGTAGTGTCTTTATTTTAGGGTGTCATTTAGAACACCTCTTAATCACCTGTAGAGTCTTTATTATAGGGTGTCATTTGGAACACAACTCTAAATCACCTGTAGTGTTTTGTATTATAGGGTGTCATTTAGAACACAAATCTAAATCACCTGTAGAGTCTTTATTATAGGGTGTCATTTGAACACAACTCTAAATCACCTGTAGTGTTTTGTATTATAGGGTGTCATTTAGAACACAACTCTAAATCACCTGGAGAGTCTTTATTATAGGGTGTCATAGAACACAACTCTAAATCACCTGTAGAGTCTTTATTATAGGGTGTTTTAGAACACAATTCTAAATCACCTGTAGAGTCTTTATTATAGGGTGTCATTTAGAACACAACTCTAAATCACCTGTAGTGTTTTTATTATAGGGTGTCATTTAGAACACAACTCTAAATCACCTGTAATGTCTTTAATAGGGTGTAATTTAGAACACAACTCTAAATCACCTGTAGTGTCTTTATTTTAGGGTGTCATTTATCTAATCACCTGTAGAGTCTTTATTATAGGGTGTCATTTAGAACACAACTCTAAATCACCTGTAATGTCTTTAGGTGTAATTTAGAACACAACTCTAAATCACCTATCTTTATTATAGGGTGTCATTTAGAACACAACTCTAAATCACCTATAGAGTCTTTATTATAGGGTGTCATTTAGAACACAACTCTAAATCACCTGTAGAGTCTTTATTTTAGGGTGTCATTTAGAACACAACTCTAAATCACCTGTAGAGTCTTTATTATAGGGTGTCATTTGGAACACAACTCTAATTCACCTGTAGAGTCTTTATTATAGGGTGTCATTTAGAACACAACTCTAAATCACCTGTACTTTATTATAGGGTGTCAAATCAAATCACCTGTAGTGTCTTTATTATAGGGTGCCATTTGTCTAAATCACCTGTAATGTCTTTACTATAGGGTATAATTTAGAACACAACTCTAAATCACCTGTAGAGTCTTTATTATAGGGTGTCATTTAGAACACAAATCTAAATCACCTGTAGAGTCTTTATTATAGGGTGTCATTTAGAACACAACTCTAAATCACCTGTAGTGTTTTGTATTATAGGGTGTCATTTAGAACACAACTCTAAATCACCTGTAGTGTTTTGTATTATAGGGTGTCATTTGGAACACAACTCTAAATCACCTGTAAAGTCTTTACTATAGGGTGTAATTTAGAAAACAACTCTAAATCACCTGTAGTGTCTTTATTTTAGGGTGTCATTTAGAATACCTCTTAATCACCTGTAGAGTCTTTATTATAGGGTGTCATTTGGAACACAACTCTAAATCACCTGTAGAGTCTTTATTATAGGGTGTCATTTGGAACACAACTCTAAATCACCTGTAGTGTTTTGTATTATAGGGTGTCATTTAGAACACAACTCTAAATCACCTGTAGAGTCTTTATTATAGGGTGTCATTTAGAACACAACTCTAAATCACCTGTAGAGTCTTTATTATAGGGTGTAATTTAGAACACAACTCTAAATCACCTGCAGTGTCTTTATTATAGGGTGTAATTTAGAACAAAACTCTAAATCACCTATAGAGTCTTTATTATAAGGTGTCATTTAGAACAAAACTCTAAATCACCTATAGAGTCTTTATTATAGGGTGTCATTTAGAACACAACTCTAAATCACCTGTAATGTCTTTACTATATGGTGTAATTTAGAACACAACTCTAAATCACCTGCAGAGTCTTTATTATAGGGTGTCATTTAGAACACAACTCTAAATCACCTATAGAGTCTTTATTATAGGGTGTCATTTAGAACACAACTCTAATTCACTTGTAGAGTCTTTATTTTAGGGTGTAATTTAGAACACAACTCTAAATCACCTGTAGAGTCTTTATTATAGGGTGTCATTTGGAACACAACTCTAATTCACTTGTAGAGTCTTTATTATAGGGTGTCATTTAGAACACAATTCTAAATCACTTGTAGAGTCTTTATTATAGGGTGTCATTTAGAACACAACTCTAAATCACCTGTAGTGTTTTGTATTATAGGGTGTCATTTAGAACACAACTCTAAATCACCTGTAGTGTCTTTGTTATAGGGTGTCATTATGAACACAACTCTAAATCACCTGTAGTGTCTTTATTATAGGGTGTCATTTGGAACACAACTCTAAATCACCTGTAGTGTCTTTACTATAGGGTGTAATTTAGAACACAACTCTAAATCACCTGTAGTGTTTTGTATTATAGGGTGTCATTTAGAACACAACTCTAAATCACCTGTAGAGTCTTTATTATAGGGTGTCATTTAGAACACAACTCTAAATCACCTGTAGTGTCTTTATTATAGGGTGTCATTTAGAACACAACTCTAAATCACCTGTAGAGTCTTTATTATAGGGTGTCATTTAGAACAAAACTCTAAATCACCTATAGAGTCTTTATTATAGGGTGTCATATAGAACACAACTCTAAATCACCTGTAGAGTCTTTATTATAGGGTGTCATTTAGAACACAATTCTAAATCACTTGTAGAGTCTTTATTATAGGGTGTCATTTAGAACACAACTCTAAATCACCTGTAGTGTTTTGTATTATAGGGTGTCATTTGGAACACAACTCTAAATCACCTGTAATGTCTTTACTATAGGGTGTAATTTAGAACACAACTCTAAATCACCTGTAGTGTCTTTATTTTAGGGTGTCATTTAGAACACCTCTTAATCACCTGTAGAGTCTTTATTATAGGGTGTCATTTAGAACACAACTCTAAATCACCTGTAGTGTCTTTATTATAGGGTGTTTATTATTTAGAACACAACTCTAAATCACCTGTAGTGTTTTTATTATAGGGTGTCATTTAGAACACAACTCTAAATCACCTGGAGAGTCTTTATTATAGGGTGTCATTTAGAACACAACTCTAAATCACCTGTAGAGTCTTTATTATATTTAGGTGTCATTTAGAACACAACTCTAAATCACCTGTAGTGTTTTGTATTATAGGGTGTCATTTAGAACACAACTCTAAATCACCTGTAGAGTCTTTATTATAGGGTGTCATTTAGAACACAACTCTAAATCACCTGTAGGGTGTCATTTAGTCTTCACCTGTAGTTATATAGGGTGTCATTTAGAACACAACTCTAAATCACCTGTAGAGTCTTTATTATAGGGTGTCATTCTAAATCACCTGTAGAGTCTTTATTATAGATTTAGAACACAATCTAAATCACCTGTAGAGTCTTTATTATAGGGTGTCATTTAGAACACAACTCTAAATCACCTGTAGTGTCTTTATTATAGGGTGTCATTTAGAACACAACTCTAAATCACCTGTAGTGTCTTTGTTATAGGGTGTCATTTAGAACACAACTCTAAATCACCTGTAGTGTCTTTATTATAGGGTGCATTTGGAACACAACTCTAAATCACCTGTAATGTCTTTCTACTATAGGGTGTAATTTAGAACACAACTCTAAATCACCTGTAGTGTCTTTATTTTAGGGTGTCATTTAGAACACAACTCTTAATCACCTGTAGAGTCTTTATTATAGGGTGTCATTTGGAACACAACTCTAAATCACCTGTAGTGTCTTTACTATAGGGTGTAATTTAGAACACAACTCTAAATCACCTGTAGTGTTTTGTTATAGGGTGTCATTTAGAACACAACTCTAAATCACCTGTACATAGGGTGTCATTATGAACACAACTCTAAATCACCTGTAGTGTCTTTATTATAGGAACACAACTCTAAATCACCTGTGTCTTTATTTAGGGTGTAGAACACAACTCTAAATCACCTGTAGTGTCTTTATTTTAGGGTGTCATTTAGAATACCTCTTAATCACCTGTAGAGTCTTTATTATAGGGTGTCATTTGGAACACAGCTCTAAATCACCTGTAGTGTCTTTACTATAGGGTGTAATTTAGAACACAACTCTAAATCACCTGTAGTGTTTTGTATTATAGGGTGTCATTTAGAACACAAATCTAAATCACCTGTAGAGTCTTTATTATAGGGTGTCATTTGGAACACAACTCTAAATCACCTGTAGTGTCTTTGTTATAGGGTGTCATTTAGAACACAACTCTAAATCACCTGTAGTGTCTTTGTTATAGGGTGTCATTTAGAACACAACTCTAAATCACCTATAGAGTCTTTATTATAAGGTGTCATTTAGAACACAACTCTAAATCACCTGTAGTGTCTTTATTATAGGGTGTCATTTAGAACACAACTCTAAATCACCTGTAGAGTCTTTATTATAGGGTGTAATTTAGAACACAACTCTAAATCACCTGTAGAGTCTTTATTATAGGGTGTCATTTAGAACACAACTCTAAATCACCTGTAGAGTCTTTATTATAGGGTGTCATTTAGAACACAACTCTAAATCACCTGTAGAGTCTTTTTATAGGGTGTCATTTAGAACACAACTCTAAATCACTTGTAGAGTCTTTATTATAGGGTGTCATTTAGAACACAACTCTAAATCACCTGTAGAGTCTTTATTATAGGGTGTCATTTAGAACACAACTCTAAATCACCTATAGAGTCTTTATTATAGGGTGTCATTTAGAACACAACTCTAAATCACCTGTAGAGTCTTTATTATAGGGTGTCATTTAGAACACAACTCTAAATCACCTGTAGAGTCTTTATTATAGGGTGTCATTTGGAACACAACTCTAAATCACCTGTAGTGTTTTGTATTATAGGGTGTCATTTAGAACACAAATCTAAATCACCTGTAGAGTCTTTATTATATGGTGTCATTTAGAACACAATTCTAAATCACCTGTAATGTCTTTACTATAGGGTGTAATTTAGAACACAACTCTAAATCACCTGTAGTGTTTTGTATTATAGGGTGTCATTTAGAACACAACTCTAAATCACCTGTAGAGTCTTTATTATAGGGTGTCATTTAGAACACAACTCTAAATCACCTGTAGAGTCTTTATTATAGGGTGTCATTTAGAACACAACTCTAAATCACCTGCAGTGTCTTTATTATAGGGTGTCATTTAGAACACAACTCTAAATCACCTGTAGTGTCTTTATTATAGGGTGTCATTTAGAACACAACTCTAAATCACCTGTAGAGTCTTTATTATAGGGTGTCATTTAGAACACAACTCTAAATCACCTGAGAGTCTTTATTATAGGGTGTCATTTAGAACACAATCTAAATCACTGTAGAGTCTTTATTATAGGGTGTCATTTAGAACACAACTCTAAATCACCTGTAGTGTTTTTATTATAGGGTGTCATTTAGAACACAACTCTAAATCACCTGTAGTGTCTTTGTTATAGGGTGTCATTTAGAACACAACTCTAAATCACCTGTAGTGTCTTTATTATAGGGTGCCATTTGGAACACAACTCTAAATCACCTGTAATGTCTTTCTATAGGGTGTAATTTAGAACACAACTCTAAATCACCTGTAGTGTCTTTATTTTAGGGTGTCATTTAGAACACCTGTAGATTTTAGATTTGGAACACAACTCTAAATCACCTGTAGTGTCTTTACTATAGGGTGTAATTTAGAACACAACTCTAAATCACCTGTAGTGTTTTGTATTATAGGGTGTCATTTAGAACACAACTCTAAATCACCTGTAGTGTCTTTGTTATAGGGTGTCATTTGAACACAACTCTAAATCACCTGTAGTGTCTTTATTATAGGGTGTCATTTAGAACACAACTCTAAATCACCTGTAATGTCTTTACTATAGTCTTTCACCTGTATTTTTATTTTAGGGTGTCATTTAGAACACAAATCTAAATCACCTGTAGAGTCTTTATTATAGGGTGTCATTTGGAACACAACTCTAAATCACCTGTAGTGTCTTTGTTATAGGGTGTCATTTAGAACACAACTCTAAATCACCTGTAGTGTTTTGTATTATAGGGTGTCATTTAGAACACAAATCTAAATCACCTGTAGAGTCTTTATTATAGGGTGTCATTTGGAACACAACTCTAAATCACCTGTAGTGTCTTTGTTATAGGGTGTCATTTAGAACACAACTCTAAATCACCTGTAGAGTCTTTATTATAGGGTGTCATTTAGAACACAACTCTAAATCACCTGCAGTGTCTTTATTATAGGGTGTCATTTAGAACACTCTAAATCACCTAAATCTTTACCTAAGGTGTCATTTAGAACACAACTCTAAATCACCTGTAGTGTTTTGTATTATAGGGTGTCATTTAGAACACAACTCTAAATCACCTGTAGAGTCTTTATTATAGGGTGTCATTTAGAACACAACTCTAAATCACCTGTAGAGTCTTTATTATAGGGTGTCATTTGAACACAACTCTAAATCACCTGTAGTGTCTTATTATAGGGTGTCATTTAGAACACAACTCTAAATCACCTGTAGTGTTTTTATTATAGGGTGTCATTTAGAACACAACTCTAAATCACCTGTAGAGTCTTTATTATAGGGTGTCATTTAGAACACAAATCTCTAAATCACCTGTAGAGTCTTTATTATAGGGTGTCATTTAGAACACAACTCTAAATCACCTGTAGTGTTTTGTATTATAGGGTGTCATTTAGAACACAACTCTAAATCACCTGTAGTGTCTTTGTTATAGGGTGTCATTTAACACAACTCTAAATCACCTGTAGTGTCTTTATTATAGGGTGCCATTTGGAACACAACTCTAAATCACCTGTAACATAGGGTGTAATTTAGAACTCTAAATCACCTGTAGTGTCTTTATTTTAGGGTGTCATTTAGAACACCTCTTAATCACCTGTAGAGTCTTTATTATAGGGTGTCATTTGGAACACAACTCTAAATCACCTGTAGTGTCTTTATTATAGGGTGTAATTTAGAACACAACTCTAAATCACCTGTAGTGTTTTGTATTATAGGGTGTCATTTAGAACACAACTCTAAATCACCTGTAGTGTCTTTGTTATAGGGTGTCATTTGAACACAACTCTAAATCACCTGTAACTTTACATTTGGAACACAACTCTAAATCACCTGTAATGTCTTTACTATAGGGTGTAATTTAGAACACAACTCTAAATCACCTGTAGTGTCTTTATTTTAGGGTGTCATTTAGAACACCTCTTAATCACCTGGAGTCTTTATTATAGTGTCATTTGGAACACAACTCTAAATCACCTGTAGTGTCTTTACTATAGGGTGTAATTTAGAACACAACTCTAAATCACCTGTAGTGTTTTTATTATAGGGTGTCATTTAGAACACAAATCTAAATCACCTGTAGAGTCTTTATTATAGGGTGTCATTTGGAACACAACTCTAAATCACCTGTAGTGTCTTTATTATAGGGTGTCATTTAGAACACAACTCTAAATCACCTGTAGTGTCTTTATTATAGGGTGTCATTTAGAACAAAACTCTAAATCACCTGTAGAGTCTTTATTATAGGGTGTCATTTAGAACACAACTCTAAATCACCTGTAGTGTCTTTATTATAGGGTGTTTGGAACACAACTCTAAATCACCTGTAATGTCTTTACTTAGGGTGTAATTTAGAACACAACTCTAAATCACCTGTAGTGTCTTTATTTTAGGGTGTCATTTAGAACACCTCTTAATCACCTGTAGAGTCTTTATTATAGGGTGTCATTTGGAACACAACTCTAAATCACCTGTAGTGTCTTTACTATAGGGTGTAATTTAGAACACAACTCTAAATCACCTGTAGTGTTTTGTATTATAGGGTGTCATTTAGAACACAACTCTAAATCACCTGTAGTGTCTTTGTTATAGGGTGTCATTATGAACACAACTCTAAATCACCTGTAGTGTCTTTATTATAGGGTGCCATTTGTAAATCACCTGTAATGTCTTTATATAGGGTGTAATTTAGAACACAACTCTAAATCACCTGTAGTGTCTTTATTATAGGGTGTCATTTAGAACACAATCACCTGTAGAGTCTTTATTATAGGGTGTCATTTGGAACACAACTCTAAATCACCTGTAGTGTCTTTACTATAGGGTGTTTTAGAACACAACTCTAAATCACCTGTAGTGTTTTGTATTATAGGGTGTCATTTAGAACACAACTCTAAATCACCTGTAGAGTCTTTATTATAGGGTGTCATTTGGAACACAACTCTAAATCACCTGTAGTGTCTTTGTTATAGGGTGTCATTTAGAACACAACTCTAAATCACCTGTAGTGTCTTTGTTATAGGGTGTAATTTAGAACACAACTCTAAATCACCTGTAGTGTCTTTATTATAGGGTGTAATTTAGAACACAACTCTAAATCACCTGTAGAGTCTTTATTATAGGGTGTCATTTAGAACACAACTCTAAATCACCTGTAATGTCTTTACTATATGGTGTAATTTAGAACACAACTCTAAATCACCTGTAGAGTCTTTATTATAGGGTGTCATTTAGAACACAACTCTAAATCACCTGTAGAGTCTTTATTATAGGGTGTCATTTAGAACACAACTCTAAATCACCTGTAGAGTCTTTATTATAGGGTGTCATTTAGAACACAACTCTAAATCACCTGTAGAGTCTTTATTATAGGGTGTCATTTAGAACACAACTCTAAATCACCTGTAGAGTCTTTATTATAGGGTGTCATTTAGAACAAAACTTTAGAGTCTTTACAACTCTAAATCACCTGTAGAGTCTTTATTATAGGGTGTCATTTAGAACACAATTCTAAATCACTTGTAGAGTCTTTATTATAGGGTGTCATTTAGAACACAACTCTAAATCACCTGTAGTGTTTTGTATTATAGGGTGTCATTTAGAACACAACTCTAAATCACCTGTAGTGTCTTTGTTATAGGGTGTCATTAGAACACAACTCTAAATCACCTGTAGTGTCTTTATTATAGGGTGCCATTTGGAACACAACTCTAAATCACCTGTAATGTCTTTATTATAGGGTGTCATTTAGAACACAACTCTAAATCACCTGTAGAGTCTTTATTATAGGGTGTCATTTGGAACACAACTCTAAATCACCTGTAGTGTCTTTACTATAGGGTGTAATTTAGAACACAACTCTAAATCACCTGTAGTGTTTTGTATTATAGGGTGTCATTTAGAACACAATTCTAAATCACTTGTAGAGTCTTTATTATAGGGTGTCATTTAGAACACAACTCTAAATCACCTGTAGAGTCTTTATTATAGGGTGTCATTTAGAACACAATTCTAAATCACCTGTAATGTCTTTACTATAGGGTGTAATTTAGAACACAACTCTAAATCACCTGTAGTGTCTTTATTTTAGGGTGTCATTTAGAACACCTCTTAATCACCTGTAGAGTCTTTATTATAGGGTGTCATTTGGAACACAACTCTAAATCACCTGTAGTGTTTTGTATTATAGGGTGTCATTTAGAACACAAATCTAAATCACCTGTAGTGTTTTGTATTATAGGGTGTCATTTAGAACACAAATCTTTGTATTATATAGGGTGTCATTTAGAACACAACTCTAAATCACCTGTAGAGTCTTTATTATAGGGTGTCATTTAGAACACAACTCTAAATCACCTGTAGTGTTTTGTATTATAGGGTGTCATTTAGAACACAACTCTAAATCACCTGTAGTGTCTTTGTTATAGGGTGTCATTTGAACACAACTCTAAATCACCTGTAGTGTCTTATTATAGGGTGTCATTTGGAACACAACTCTAAATCACCTGTAATGTCTTTACTATAGGGTGTCATTTAGAACACAACTCTAAATCACCTGTAGTGTCTTTATTTTAGGGTGTCATTTAGAACACCTCTAATCACCTGTAGAGTCTTTATTATAGGGTGTCATTTGGAACACAACTCTAAATCACCTGTAGTGTCTTTACTATAGGGTGTAATTTAGAACACAACTCTAAATCACCTGTAGTGTTTTGTATTATAGGGTGTCATTTAGAACACAACTCTAAATCACCTGTAGAGTCTTTATTATAGGGTGTCATTTGGAACACAACTCTAAATCACCTGTAGTGTCTTTGTTATAGGGTGTCATTTAGAACACAACTCTAAATCACCTGCAGTGTCTTTATTATAGGGTGTAATTTAGAACAAAACTCTAAATCACCTATAGAGTCTTTATTATAGGGTGTCATTTAGAACACAACTCTAAATCACCTGTAGTGTTTTGTATTATAGGGTGTCATTTGGAACACAACTCTAAATCACCTGTAATGTCTTTACTATAGGGTGTAATTTAGAACACAACTCTAAATCACCTGTAGTGTCTTTATTTTAGGGTGTCATTTAGAACACAACTCTTTAAATCACCTCTAAATCACCTGTAGTGTCTTTATTATAGGGTGTCATTTAGAACACAACTCTAAATCACCTGTAGTGTCTTTATTATAGGGTGTCATTTAGAACACAACTCTAAATCACCTGTAGTGTCTTTGTTATAGGGTGTCATTATTAGTGTCTTTATTATAGGGTGTCCATTTGGAACACAACTCTAAATCACCTGTAATGTCTTTACTATAGGGTGTAATTTAGAACACAACTCTAAATCACCTGTAGTGTCTTTATTTTAGGGTGTCATTTAGAACACCTCTTAATCACCTGTAGAGTCTTTATTATAGGGTGTCATTTGGAACACAACTCTAAATCACCTGTAGTGTCTTTACTATAGGGTGTAATTTAGAACACAACTCTAAATCACCTGTAGTGTTTTGTATTATAGGGTGTCATTTAGAACACAACTCTAAATCACCTGTAGAGTCTTTATTATAGGGTGTCATTTAGAACACAACTCTAAATCACCTGTAGTGTCTTTATTTTAGGGTGTCATTTAGAACACCTCTTAATCACCTGTAGAGTCTTTATTATAGGGTGTCATTTGGAACACAACTCTAAATCACCTGTAGTGTCTTTACTATAGGGTGTCATTTAGAACACAACTCTAAATCACCTGTAGTGTTTTGTATTATAGGGTGTCATTTAGAACACAACTCTAAATCACCTGTAATGTCTTTACTATATGGTGTAATTTAGAACACAACTCTAAATCACCTGTAGAGTCTTTATTATAGGGTGTCATTTAGAACACAACTCTAAATCACCTGTAGAGTCTTTATTATAGGGTGTCATTTAGAACACAACTCTAAATCACCTGTAAAGTCTTTGTTATAGGGTGTCATTTAGAACACAACTCTAAATCACCTGCAGTGTCTTTATTATAGGGTGTTATTTAGAACAAAACTCTAAATCACCTGTAGAGTCTTTATTATAGGGTGTCATTTGGAACACAACTCTAAATCACCTGTAGAGTCTTTATTATAGGGTGTCATTTAGAACACAACTCTAAATCACCTGGAGAGTCTTTATTATAGGGTGTAATTTAGAACACAACTCTAAATCACCTGCAGTGTCTTTATTATAGGGTGTAATTTAGAACAAAACTCTAAATCACCTGTAGAGTCTTTATTATAGGGTGTCATTTAGAACACAACTCTAAATCACCTGTAGAGTCTTTATTATAGGGTGTCATTTAGAACACAACTCTAAATCACCTGTAGAGTCTTTATTATAGGGTGTCATTTGGAACACAACTCTAATTCACTTGTAGAGTCTTTATTATAGGGTGTCATTTAGAACACAATTCTAAATCACTTGTAGAGTCTTTATTATAGGGTGTCATTTAGAACACAACTCTAAATCACCTGTAGAGTCTTTATTATAGGGTGTCATTTAGAACACAATTCTAAATCACCTGTAATGTCTTTACTATAGGGTGTAATTTAGAACACAACTCTAAATCACCTGTAGTGTCTTTGTATTATAGGGTGTCATTTAGAACACAACTCTAAATCACCTGTAGAGTCTTGTATTATAGGGTGTCATTTAGAACACAACTCTAAATCACCTGTAGAGTCTTTATTATAGGGTGTCATTTAGAACACAATTCTAAATCACTTGTAGAGTCTTTATTATAGGGTGTCATTTAGAACACAACTCTAAATCACCTGTAGTGTTTTGTATTATAGGGTGTCATTTAGAACACAACTCTAAATCACCTGTAGTGTCTTTGTTATAGGGTGTCATTATGAACACAACTCTAAATCACCTGTCGTGTCTTTATTATAGGGTGCCATTTGGAACACAACTCTAAATCACCTGTAATGTCTTTACTATAGGGTGTAATTTAGAACACAACTCTAAATCACCTGTAGTGTCTTTATTTTAGGGTGTCATTTAGAACACAACTCTAAATCACCTGTAGAGTCTTTATTATAGGGTGTCATTTGGAACACAACTCTAAATCACCTGTAGTGTCTTTATATAGGGTGTAATTTAGAACACAACTCTAAATCACCTGTAGTGTTTTGTATTATAGGGTGTCATTTAGAACACAACTCTAAATCACCTGTAAATCACCTGTAGTCTTTTATTATAGGGTGTCATTTGGAACACAACTCTAAATCACCTGTAGTGTCTTTACTATAGGGTGTCATTTAGAACACAACTCTAAATCACCTGTAGTGTTTTGTATTATAGGGTGTCATTTAGAACACAAATCTAAATCACCTGTAGAGTCTTTATTATAGGGTGTCATTTGGAACACAACTCTAAATCACCTGTAGTGTCTTTGTTATAGGGTGTCATTTAGAACAAAACTCTAAATCACCTGTAGAGTCTTTATTATAGGGTGTAATTTAGAACACAACTCTAAATCACCTGCAGTGACTTTATTATAGGGTGTAATTTAGAACACAACTCTAAATCACCTGCAGTGTCTTTATTATAGGGTGTAATTTAGAACAAAACTCTAAATCACCTGTAGTGTTTTGTATTATAGGGTGTCATTTAGAACACAACTCTAAATCACCTGTAGAGTCTTTTTTATAGGGTGTAATTTAGAACACAACTCTAAATCACCTGCAGAGTCTTTATTATAGGGTGTAATTTAGAACACAACTCTAAATCACCTGTAGAGTCTTTATTATAGGGTGTCATTTAGAACACAACTCTAAATCACCTGTAGTGTCTTTATTATAGGGTGTCATTTAGAACACAACTCTAAATCACCTGTAGTGTTTTGTATTATAGGGTGTCATTTAGAACACAACTCTAAATCACCTGGAGAGTCTTTATTATAGGGTGTCATAGAACACAACTCTAAATCACCTGTAGAGTCTTTATTATAGGGTGTCATTTAGAACACAACTCTAAATCACCTGTAGAGTCTTTATTATAGGGTGTCATTTAGAACACAACTCTAAATCACCTGTAGTGTTTTGTATTATAGGGTGTCATTTAGAACACAACTCTAAATCACCTGTAGTGTCTTTGTTATAGTGTCATTTGAACACAACTCTAAATCACCTGTAGTGTCTTTATTATAGGGTGCCATTTGGAACACAACTCTAAATCACCTGTAATGTCTTTACTATACACAACTCTAAATCACCTGTAGTGTCTTTATTTTAGGGTGTCATTTAGAACACCTCTTAATCACCTGTAGAGTCTTTATTATAGGGTGTCATTTGGAACACAACTCTAAATCACCTGTAGTGTCTTTACTATAGAGTGTAATTTAGAACACAACTAAATCACCTGTAGTGTTTTGTATTATAGGGTGTCATTTAGAACACAAATCTAAATCACCTGTAGAGTCTTTATTATAGGGTGTCATTTGGAACACAACTCTAAATCACCTGTAGTGTCTTTGTTATAGGGTGTCATTTAGAACACAACTCTAAATCACCTGTAGAGTCTTTATTATAGGGTGTCATATAGAACACAACTCTAAATCACCTGCAGTGTCTTTATTATAGGATGTCATTTAGAACAAAACTCTAAATCACCTATAGAGTCTTTATTATAGGGTGTCATTTAGAACACAACTCTAAATCACCTGTAGTGTTTTGTATTATAGGGTGTCATTTAGAACACAACTCTAAATCACCTGTAGAGTCTTTATTATAGGGTGTCATTTAAAACACAACTCTAAATCACCTGTAGAGTCTTTATTATAGGGTGTCATTTGGAACACAACTCTAAATCACTTGTAGAGTCTTTATTATAGGGTGTCATTTAGAACACAACTCTAATCACCTGTAGAGTCTTTATTATAGGGTGTAATTTAGAACACAACTCTAAATCACCTGTAGAGTCTTTATTATAGGGTGTCATTTAGAACACAACTCTAAATCACCTGTAGTGTTTTGTATTATAGGGTGTCATTTAGAACACAACTCTAAATCACCTGTAGTGTCTTTGTTATAGGGTGTCATTTAGAACACAACTCTAAATCACCTGTAGTGTCTTTACTATAGGGTGTAACTTAGAACACAACTCTAAATCAACTGTATAGTCTTTATTATAGTGTGTCATTTAGAACACAACTCAAAATCACCTGTAGAGTCTTTATTATAGGGTGTCATTTGGAACACAACTCTAAATCACCTGTAATGTCTTTGCTATAGGGTGTCTTTAGAACACAACTCTAAATCACCTGTAGTGTTTTGTATTATTTGTCATTTAGAACACAACTCTAAATCACCTGTAGACTTTTAGGGTGTCATTTAGAACACAACTCTAAATCACCTGTAGTGTCTTTATTTTATAGGGTGTCATTTAGAACACCTCTCTAAATCACCTGTAGAGTCTTTATTATAGGGTGTCATTTAGAACACAACTCTAAATCACCTGCAGAGTCTTTATTATAGGGTGTCATTTAGAACACAACTCTAAATCACCTATAGAGTCTTTATTATAGGGTGTCATTTAGAACACAACTCTAAATCACCTGTAGTGTCTTTATTTTAGGGTGTCATTTAGAACACCTCTTAATCACCTGTAGAGTCTTTATTATAGGGTGTCATTTAGAACACAACTCTAAATCACCTGTAGAGTCTTTATTATAGGGTGTCATTTAGAACACAACTCTAAATCACCTGTAGAGTCTTTATTATAGGGTGTCATTTAGAACACAACTCTAAATCACCTGTAGAGTCTTTATTATAGGGTGTAATTTAGAACACAACTCTAAATCACCTGCAGTGTCTTTATTATAGGGTGTAATTTAGAACAAAACTCTAAATCACCTATAGAGTCTTTATTATAGGGTGTCATTTAGAACACAACTCTAAATCACCTGTAGAGTCTTTATTATAGGGTGTCATTTGGAACACAACTCTAAATCACCTGTAGTGTTTTGTATTATAGGGTGTCATTTAGAACACAACTCTAAATCACCTGGAGAGTCTTTATTATAGGGTGTCATAGAACACAACTCTAAATCACCTGTAGAGTCTTTATTATAGGGTGTCATTTAGAACACAACTCTAAATCACCTGTAGAGTCTTTATTATAGGGTGTAATTTAGAACACAACTCTAAATCACCTGTAGTGTCTTTATTATAGGGTGTAATTTAGAACAAAACTCTAAATCACCTGTAGTGTTTTTTATTATAGGGTGTCATTTAGAACACAACTCTAAATCACCTGTAGAGTCTTTATTATAGGGTGTCATTTAGAACACAACTCTAAATCACCTGTAGAGTCTTTATTATAGGGTGTCATTTAGAACACAACTCTAAATCACCTGTAGTGTTTTGTATTATAGGGTGTCATTTAGAACACAACTCTAAATCACCTGTAGTGTCTTTATTATAGGGTGTCATTTGAACACAACTCTAAATCACCTGTAGAGTCTTTATTATAGGGTGTAATTTAGAACACAACTTAAATCACCTGTAGTGTTTTGTATTATAGGGTGTCATTTAGAACACAACTCTAAATCACCTGTAGAGTCTTTATTATAGGGTGTCATTTAGAACACAACAAATCACCTGGAGAGGCTTTATTATAGGGTGTCATAAATCAAATCACTGTAGAGTCTTTATTATAGGGTGTCATTTAGAACACAATTCTAAATCACTTGTAGAGTATTTATTATAGGGTGTCATTTAGAACACAACTCTAAATCACCTGTAGTGTTTTGTATTATAGGGTGTCATTTAGAACACAACTCTAAATCACCTGTAGTGTCTTTGTTATAGGGTGTCATTATGAACACAACTCTAAATCACCTGTAGTGTCTTTATTATAGGGTGCCATTTGTCACCTGTAATTAGGGTGTAATTTAGAACACAACTCTAAATCACCTGTAGTGTCTTTATTTTAGGGTGTCATTTAGAACACCTCTTAATCACCTGTAGAGTCTTTATTATAGGGTGTCATTTGGAACACAACTCTAAATCACCTGTAGTGTCTTTACTATAGGGTGTAATTTAGAACACAACTCTAAATCACCTGTAGTGTTTTGTATTATAGGGTGTCATTTAGAACACAACTCTAAATCACCTGTAGTGTCTTTGTTATAGGGTGTCATTATGAACACAACTCTAAATCACCTGTAGAGTCTTTATTATAGGGTGTCATTTGGAACACAACTCTAAATCACCTGTAATGTCTTTACTATAGGGTGTAATTTAGAACACAACTCTAAATCACCTGTAGTGTCTTTATTTTAGGGTGTCATTTAGAACACCTCTTAATCACCTGTAGAGTCTTTATTATAGGGTGTCATTTGGAACACAACTCTAAATCACCTGTAGTGTCTTTACTATAGGGTGTAATTTAGAACACAACTCTAAATCACCTGTAGTGTTTTGTATTATAGGGTGTCATTTAGAACACAAATCTAAATCACCTGTAGAGTCTTTATTATAGGGTGTCATTTGGAACACAACTCTAAATCACCTGTAGTGTCTTTGTTATAGGGTGTCATTTAGAACACAACTCTAAATCACCTGTAGAGTCTTTATTATAGGGTGTCATTTAGAACACAACTCTAAATCACCTGCAGTGTCTTTATTATAGGGTGTAATTTAGAACAAAACTCTAAATCACCTATAGAGTCTTTATTATAAGGTGTCATTTAGAACACAACTCTAAATCACCTGTAGTGTTTTGTATTATAGGGTGTCATTTAGAACACAACTCTAAATCACCTGTAGTGTTTTTATTATAGGGTGTCATTTAGAACACAACTCTAAATCACCTGTAGAGTCTTTATTATAGGGTGTCATTTAGAACACAACTCTAAATCACCTATAGAGTCTTCATTATAGGGTGTCATATAGAACACAACTCTAAATCACCTGTAGAGTCTTTATTATAGGGTGTCATTTAGAACACAATTCTAAATCACTTGTAGAGTCTTTATTATAGGGTGTCATTTAGAACACAACTCTAAATCACCTGGAGAGTCTTTATTATAGGGTGTCATAGAACACAACTCTAAATCACCTGTAGAGTCTTTATTATAGGGTGTCATTTAGAACACAATTCTAAATCACTTGTAGAGTCTTTATTATAGGGTGTCATTTAGAACACAAATCTAAATCACCTGTAGTGTTTTGTATTATAGGGTGTCATTTGGAACACAACTCTAAATCACCTGTAATGTCTTTACTATAGGGTGTCATTATGAACACAACTCTAAATCACCTGTATCTTTATTATAGGGTGCCATTTGGAACACACCTCTAAATCACCTGTAATGTCTTTACTATAGGGTGTAATTTAGAACACAACTCTAAATCACCTGTAGTGTCTTTATTTTAGGGTGTCATTTAGAACACCTCTTAATCACCTGTAGAGTCTTTATTATAGGGTGTCATTTGGAACACAACTCTAAATCACCTGTAGTGTCTTTACTATAGGGTGTAATTTAGAACACAACTCTAAATCACCTGTAGTGTCTTTATTTTAGGGTGTCATTTAGAACACCTCTTAATCACCTGTAGAGTCTTTATTATAGGGTGTCATTTAGAACACAACTCTAAATCACCTGTAGAGTCTTTATTATAGGGTGTCATATAGAACACAACTCTAAATCACCTGCAGTGTCTTTATTATAGGGTGTAATTTAGAACAAAACTCTAAATCACCTATAGAGTCTTTATTATAGGTGTCATTTAGAACACAACTCTAAATCACCTGTAGTGTTTTGTATTATAGGGTGTCATTTAGAACACAACTCTAAATCACCTGTAGTGTTTTTGTATTATAGGGTGTCATTTAGAACACAACTCTAAATCACCTGTAATGTCTTTACTATATGGTGTAATTTAGAACACAACTCTAAATCACCTGTAGAGTCTTTATTATAGGGTGTCATTTAGAACACAACTCTAAATCACCTGTAGAGTCTTTATTATAGGGTGTCATTTAGAACACAACTCTAAATCACCTGTAGTGTTTTGTATTATAGGATGTCATTTAGAACACAACTCTAAATCACCTGTAGAGTCTTTATTATAGGGTGTCATTTAGAACACAACTCTAAATCACCTGGAGAGTCTTTATTATAGGGTGTCATTTAGAACACAATTCTAAATCACTTGTAGAGTCTTTATTATAGGGTGTCATTTAGAACACAACTCTAAATCACCTGTAGTGTTTTGATTATAGGGTGTCATTTGGAACACAACTCTAAATCACCTGTAAAGTCTTTGTTATAGGGTGTCATTTAGAACACAACTCTAAATCACCTGCAGTGTCTTTATTATAGGGTGTTATTTAGAACAAAACTCTAAATCACCTGTAGAGTCTTTATTATAGGGTGTCATTTGGAACACAACTCTAAATCACCTGTAGTGTCTTTGTATTATAGGGTGTTTGGAACATTAAATCACCTGTAATGTCTTTACTATAGGGTGTAATTTAGAACACAACTCTAAATCACCTGTAGTGTCTTTATTTTAGGGTGTCATTTAGAACACCTCTTAATCACCTGTAGAGTCTTTATTATAGGGTGTAATTTAGAACACAACTCTAAATCACCTGCAGTGTCTTTATTATAGGGTGTAATTTAGAACAAAACTCTAAATCACCTGTAGTGTTTTGTATTATAGGGTGTCATTTAGAACACAACTCTAAATCACCTGTAGTGTCTTTGTTATAGGGTGTCATTATGAACACAACTCTAAATCACCTGTAGTGTCTTTATTATAGGGTGCCATTTGGAACACAACTCTAAATCACCTGTAATGTCTTTACTATAGGGTGTAATTTAGAACACAACTCTAAATCACCTGTAGTGTCTTTATTTTAGGGTGTCATTTAGAACACCTCTTAATCACCTGTAGAGTCTTTATTATAGGGTGTCATTTGGAACACAACTCTAAATCACCTGTAGTGTCTTTACTATAGGGTGTAATTTAGAACACAACTCTAAATCACCTGTAGTGTTTTGTATTATAGGGTGTCATTTAGAACACAAATCTAAATCACCTGTAGAGTCTTTATTATAGGGTGTCATTTGGAACACAACTCTAAATCACCTGTAGTGTCTTTGTTATAGGGTGTCATTTAGAACACAACTCTAAATCACCTGCAGTGTCTTTATTATAGGGTGTAATTTAGAACAAAACTCTAAATCACCTATAGAGTCTTTATTATAAGGTGTCATTTAGAACACAACTCTAAATCACCTGTAGTGTTTTGTATTATAGGGTGTCATTTAGAACACAACTCTAAATCACCTGTAATGTCTTTACTATATGGTGTAATTTAGAACACAACTCTAAATCACCTGTAGAGTCTTTATTATAGGGTGTCATTTAGAACACAACTCTAAATCACCTGTAGTGTTTTTATTATAGGGTGTCATTTGGAACACAACTCTAAATCACCTGTAAAGTCTTTGTTATAGGGTGTCATTTAGAACACAACTCTAAATCACCTGCAGTGTCTTTATTATAGGGTGTTATTTAGAACAAAACTCTAAATCACCTGTAGAGTCTTTATTATAGGGTGTCATTTGGAACACAACTCTAAATCACCTGTAGAGTCTTTATTATAGGGTGTCATTTAGAACACAACTCTAAATCACCTGTAGAGTCTTTATTATAGGGTGTCATTTGGAACACAACTCTAAATCACCTGTAGAGTCTTTATTATAGGGTGTCATTTAGAACACAACTCTAAATCACCTGGAGAGTCTTTATTATAGGGTGTAATTTAGAACACAACTCTAAATCACCTGCAGTGTCTTTATTATAGGGTGTCATTTAGAACACAACTCTAAATCACCTGTAGTGTTTTTATTATAGGGTGTCATTTAGAACACAACTCTAAATCACCTGGAGAGTCTTTATTATAGGGTGTCATACACAACTCTAAATCACCTGTAGAGTCTTTATTATAGGGTGTCATTTAGAACACAATTCTAAATCACTTGTAGAGTCTTTATTATAGGGTGTCATTTAGAACACAACTCTAAATCACCTGTAGTGTTTTGTATTATAGGGTGTCATTTAGAACACAACTCTAAATCACCTGTAGTGTCTTTGTTATAGGGTGTCATTATGAACACAACTCTAAATCACCTGTAGTGTCTTTATTATAGGGTGCCATTTGGAACACACCTCTAAATCACCTGTAATGTCTTTACTATAGGGTGTAATTTAGAACACAACTCTAAATCACCTGTAGTGTCTTTATTTTAGGGTGTCATTTAGAACACCTCTTAATCACCTGTAGAGTCTTTATTATAGGGTGTCATTTGGAACACAACTCTAAATCACCTGTAGTGTCTTTACTATAGGGTGTAATTTAGAACACAACTCTAAATCACCTGTAGTGTCTTTATTTTAGGGTGTCATTTAGAACACCTCTTAATCACCTGTAGAGTCTTTATTATAGGGTGTCATTTGGAACACAACTCTAAATCACCTGTAGAGTCTTTATTATAGGGTGTCATTTAGAACACAACTCTAAATCACCTGTAGTGTCTTTATTATAGGGTGTAATTTAGAACAAAACTCTAAATCACCTGTAGAGTCTTTATTATAGGGTGTCATTTAGAACACAACTCTAAATCACCTGTAGTGTTTTTATTATAGGGTGTCATTTAGAACACAACTCTAAATCACCTGTAGTGTTTTTGTATTATAGGGTGTCATTTAGAACACAACTCTAAATCACCTGTAGCTTCTTTATTATAGGGTGTCATTTAGAACACAACTCTAAATCACCTGTAGAGTCTTTATTATAGGGTGTCATTTAGAACACAACTCTAAATCACCTGCAGTGTCTTTATTATAGGGTGTCATTTAGAACACAACTCTAAATCACCTGTAGTGTTTTGTATTATAGGGTGTCATTTAGAACACAACTCTAAATCACCTGGAGAGTCTTTATTATAGGGTGTCATTCTAAATCACCTGTAGAGTCTTTATTATAGGGTGTCATTTAGAACACAATTCTAAATCACTTGTAGAGTCTTTATTATAGGGTGTCATTTAGAACACAACTCTAAATCACCTGTAGTGTCTTTATTATAGGGTGTCATTTGAACACAACTCTAAATCACCTGTAGTGTCTTTGTTATAGGGTGTCATTTAGAACACAACTCTAAATCACCTGCAGTGTCTTTATTATAGGGTGTAATTTAGAACAAAACTCTAAATCACCTATAGAGTCTTTATTATAGGGTGTCATTTAGAACACAACTCTAAATCACCTGTAGTGTTTTGTATTATAGGGTGTCATTTGGAACACAACTCTAAATCACCTGTAATGTCTTTACTATAGGGTGTAATTTAGAACACAACTCTAAATCACCTGTAGTGTCTTTATTTTAGGGTGTCATTTAGAACACCTCTTAATCACCTGTAGAGTCTTTATTATAGGGTGTCATTTGGAACACAACTCTAAATCACCTGTAGTGTCTTTACTATAGGGTGTAATTTAGAACACAACTCTAAATCACCTGTAGTGTTTTGTATTATAGGGTGTCATTTAGAACACAACTCTAAATCACCTGTAGTGTCTTTGTTATAGGGTGTCATTATGAACACAACTCTAAATCACCTGTCGTGTCTTTATTATAGGGTGCCATTTGGAACACAACTCTAAATCACCTGTAATGTCTTTACTATAGGGTGTAATTTAGAACACAACTCTAAATCACCTGTAGTGTCTTTATTTTAGGGTGTCATTTAGAACACCTCTTAATCACCTGTAGAGTCTTTATTATAGGGTGTCATTTGGAACACAACTCTAAATCACCTGTAGTGTCTTTACTATAGAGTGTAATTTAGAACACAACTAAATCACCTGTAGTGTTTTGTATTATAGGGTGTCATTTAGAACACAAATCTAAATCACCTGTAGAGTCTTTATTATAGGGTGTCATTTGGAACACAACTCTAAATCACCTGTAGTGTCTTTGTTATAGGGTGTCATTTAGAACACAACTCTAAATCACCTGCAGTGTCTTTATTATAGGGTGTAATTTAGAACAAAACTCTAAATCACCTATAGAGTCTTTATTATAAGGTGTCATTTAGAACACAACTCTAAATCACCTGTAGTGTTTTGTATTATAGGGTGTCATTTAGAACACAACTCTAAATCACCTGTAATGTCTTTACTATATGGTGTAATTTAGAACACAACTCTAAATCACCTGTAGAGTCTTTATTATAGGGTGTCATTTAGAACACAACTCTAAATCACCTGTAGTGTTTTGTATTATAGGGTGTCATTTAGAACACAACTCTAAATCACCTGTAGAGTCTTTATTATAGGGTGTCATTTAGAACACAACTCTAAATCACCTGTAGTGTCTTTATTATAGGGTGTCATTTAGAACACAACTCTAAATCACCTGTAGAGTCTTTATTATAGGGTGTCATTTAGAACAAAACTCTAAATCACCTATAGAGTCTTTATTATAGGGTGTCATATAGAACACAACTCTAAATCACCTGTAGAGTCTTTATTATAGGGTGTCATTTAGAACACAATTCTAAATCACTTGTAGAGTCTTTATTATAGGGTGTCATTTAGAACACAACTCTAAATCACCTGTAGAGTCTTTATTATAGGGTGTCATTTAAAACACAACTCTAAATCACCTATAGAGTCTTCATTATAGGGTGTCATATAGAACACAACTCTAAATCACCTGTAGAGTCTTTATTATAGGGTGTCATTTAGAACACAATTCTAAATCACTTGTAGAGTCTTTATTATAGGGTGTCATTTAGAACACAACTCTAAATCACCTGGAGAGTCTTTATTATAGGGTGTCTTTAAATCACCTGTAGAGTCTTTATTATATGGTGTCATTTAGAACACAATTCTAAATCACCTGTAATGTCTTTACTATAGGGTGTAATTTAGAACACAACTCTAAATCACCTGTAGTGTTTTGTATTATAGGGTGTCATTTAGAACACAACTCTAAATCACCTGTAGAGTCTTTATTATAGGGTGTCATTTAGAACACAACTCTAAATCACCTGTAGAGTCTTTATTATAGGGTGTCATTTAGAACACAACTCTAAATCACCTGCAGTGTCTTTATTATAGGGTGTCATTTAGAACACAACTCTAAATCACCTGTAGAGTCTTTATTATAGGGTGTCATTTAGAACACAATTCTAAATCACTTGTAGTCTTTATTATAGGGTGTCATTTAGAACACAACTCTAAATCACCTGTAGTGTTTTGTATTATAGGGTGTCATTTAGAACACAACTCTAAATCACCTGTAGTGTCTTTGTTATAGGGTGTCATTATGAACACAACTCTAAATCACCTGTAGTGTCTTTATTATAGGGTGCCATTTGGAACACACCTCTAAATCACCTGTAATGTCTTTACTATAGGGTGTAATTTAGAACACAACTCTAAATCACCTGTAGTGTCTTTATTTTAGGGTGTCATTTAGAACACCTCTTAATCACCTGTAGAGTCTTTATTATAGGGTGTCATTTGGAACACAACTCTAAATCACCTGTAGTGTCTTTACTATAGGGTGTAATTTAGAACACAACTCTAAATCACCTGTAGTGTTTTGTATTATAGGGTGTCATTTAGAACACAACTCTGAATCACCTGTAGTGTCTTTGTTATAGGGTGTCATTATGAACACAACTCTAAATCACCTGTCGTGTCTTTATTATAGGGTGCCATTTGGAACACAACTCTAAATCACCTGTAATGTCTTTACTATAGGGTGTAATTTAGAACACAACTCTAAATCACCTGTAGTGTCTTTATTTTAGGGTGTCATTTAGAACACCTCTTAATCACCTGTAGAGTCTTTATTATAGGGTGTCATTTGGAACACAACTCTAAATCACCTGTAGTGTCTTTACTATAGGGTGTAATTTAGAACACAACTAAATCACCTGTAGTGTTTTGTATTATAGGGTGTCATTTAGAACACAAATCTAAATCACCTGTAGAGTCTTTATTATAGGGTGTCATTTGGAACACAACTCTAAATCACCTGTAGTGTCTTTGTTATAGGGTGTCATTTAGAACACAACTCTAAATCACCTGTAGAGTCTTTATTATAGGGTGTCATATAGAACACAACTCTAAATCACCTGCAGTGTCTTTATTATAGGGTGTAATTTAGAACAAAACTCTAAATCACCTATAGAGTCTTTATTATAAGGTGTCATTTAGAACACAACTCTAAATCACCTGTAGTGTTTTGTATTATAGGGTGTCATTTAGAACACAACTCTAAATCACCTGTAGTGTTTTGTATTATAGGGTGTCATTTAGAACACAACTCTAAATCACCTGTAGAGTCTTTATTATAGGGTGTCATTTAGAACACAACTCTAAATCACCTGTAGAGTCTTTATTATAGGGTGTCATTTAGAACACAACTCTAAATCACCTGCAGTGTCTTTATTATAGGGTGTCATTTAGAACACAACTCTAAATCACCTGTAGTGTTTTGTATTATAGGGTGTCATTTAGAACACAACTCTAAATCACCTGGAGAGTCTTTATTATAGGGTGTCATAGAACACAACTCTAAATCACCTGTAGAGTCTTTATTATAGGGTGTCATTTAGAACACAATTCTAAATCACTTGTAGAGTCTTTATTATAGGGTGTCATTTAGAACACAACTCTAAATCACCTGTAGTGTTTTGTATTATAGGGTGTCATTTAGAACACAACTCTAAATCACCTGTAGTGTCTTTGTTATAGGGTGTCATTATGAACACAACTCTAAATCACCTGTAGTGTCTTTATTATAGGGTGCCATTTGGAACACAACTCTAAATCACCTGTAATGTCTTTACTATAGGGTGTAATTTAGAACACAACTCTAAATCACCTGTAGTGTCTTTATTTTAGGGTGTCATTTAGAACACCTCTTAATCACCTGTAGAGTCTTTATTATAGGGTGTCATTTGGAACACAACTCTAAATCACCTGTAGTGTCTTTACTATAGGGTGTAATTTAGAACACAACTCTAAATCACCTGTAGTGTTTTGTATTATAGGGTGTCATTTGGAACACAACTCTAAATCACCTGTAGAGTCTTTGTTATAGGGTGTCATTTAGAACACAACTCTAAATCACCTGGAGAGTCTTTATTATAGGGTGTAATTTAGAACACAACTCTAAATCACCTGCAGTGTCTTTATTATAGGGTGTAATTTAGAACAAAACTCTAAATCACCTGTAGTGTCTTTATTTTAGGGTGTCATTTAGAATACCTCTTAATCACCTGTAGAGTCTTTATTATAGGGTGTCATTTGGAACACAGCTCTAAATCACCTGTAGTGTCTTTACTATAGGGTGTAATTTAGAACACAACTCTAAATCACCTGTAGTGTTTTGTATTATAGGGTGTCATTTAGAACACAAATCTAAATCACCTGTAGAGTCTTTATTATAGGGTGTCATTTGGAACACAACTCTAAATCACCTGTAGTGTCTTTGTTATAGGGTGTCATTTAGAACACAACTCTAAATCACCTGTAGAGTCTTTATTATAGGGTGTCATATAGAACACAACTCTAAATCACCTGCAGTGTCTTTATTATAGGGTGTAATTTAGAACAAAACTCTAAATCACCTATAGAGTCTTTATTATAAGGTGTCATTTAGAACACAACTCTAAATCACCTGTAGTGTTTTGTATTATAGGGTGTCATTTAGAACACAACTCTAAATCACCTGTAATGTCTTTACTATATGGTGTAATTTAGAACACAACTCTAAATCACCTGTAGAGTCTTTATTATAGGGTGTCATTTAGAACACAACTCTAAATCACCTATAGAGTCTTTATTATAGGGTGTCATTTAGAACACAACTCTAAATCACCTGTAGAGTCTTTATTATAGGGTGTCATTTAGAACACAACTCTAAATCACCTGTAGTGTCTTTATTATAGGGTGTCATTTAGAACACAACTCTAAATCACCTGTAGAGTCTTTATTATAGGGTGTAATTTAGAACAAAACTCTAAATCACCTATAGAGTCTTTATTATAGGGTGTCATATAGAACACAATTCTAAATCACTTGTAGAGTCTTTATTATAGGGTGTCATTTAGAACACAACTCTAAATCACCTGTAGAGTCTTTATTATAGGGTGTCATTTAAAACACAACTCTAAATCACCTGTAGAGTCTTTATTATAGGGTGTCATTTGGAACACAACTCTAAATCACCTGTAGTGTCTTTACTATAGGGTGTAACTTAGAACACAACTCTAAATCAACTGTATAGTCTTTATTATAGTGTGTCATTTAGAACACAACTCAAAATCACCTGTAGAGTCTTTATTATAGGGTGTCATTTGGAACACAACTCTAAATCACCTGTAATGTCTTTGCTATAGGGTGTAATTTAGAACACAACTCTAAATCACCTGCAGAGTCTTTATTATAGGGTGTCATTTAGAACACAACTCTAAATCACCTATAGAGTCTTTATTATAGGGTGTCATTTAGAACACAACTCTAAATCACCTGTAGTGTCTTTATTTTAGGGTGTCATTTAGAACACCTCTTAATCACCTGAAGAGTCTTTATTATAGGGTGTCATTTAGAACACAACTCTAAATCACCTGTAATGTCTTTACTATATGGTGTAATTTAGAACACAACTCTAAATCACCTGCAGAGTCTTTATTATAGGGTGTCATTTAGAACACAACTCTAAATCACCTATAGAGTCTTTATTATAGGGTGTCATTTAGAACACAACTCTAAACCACCTGCAGTGTCTTTATTATAGGGTGTAATTTAGAACAAAACTCTAAATCACCTATAGAGTCTTTATTATAGGGTGTCATTTAGAACACAACTCTAAATCACCTGTAGAGTCTTTATTATAGGGTGTCATTTAGAACACAACTCTAAATCACCTGTAGTGTTTTGTATTATAGGGTGTCATTTAGAACACAACTCTAAATCACCTGGAGAGTCTTTATTATAGGGTGTCATATAGAACACAACTCTAAATCACCTGTAGAGTCTTTATTATAGGGTGTCATTTAGAACACAATTCTAAATCACTTGTAGAGTCTTTATTATAGGGTGTCATTTAGAACACAACTCTAAATCACCTGTAGTGTCTTTATTATAGGGTGTAATTTAGAACACAACTCTAAATCACCTGTAGTGTTTTGTATTATAGGGTGTCATTTAGAACACAACTCTAAATCACCTCTCGAGTCTTTATTATAGGGTGTCATTTAGAACACAACTCTAAATCACCTGTAGAGTCTTTATTATAGGGTGTCATTTAGAACACAACTCTAAATCACCTGTATAGTGTTTTTATATTATAGGGTGTCATTTAGAACACAACTCTAAATCACCTGTAGTGTCTTTCTTATAGGGTGTCATTTGGAACACAACTCTAAATCACCTGTAGAGTCTTTATTATAGGGTGTAATTTAGAACACAACTCTAAATCACCTGTAGTGTTTTGTATTATAGGGTGTCATTTAGAACACAACTCAAAATTACCTGTAGAGTCTTTATTATAGGGTGTCATTTAGAACACAACTCTAAATCACCTGGAGAGTCTTTATTATAGGGTGTCATAGAACACAACTCTAAATCACCTGTAGAGTCTTTATTATAGTGTGTCATTTAGAACACAATTCTAAATCACTTGTAGAGTATTTATTATAGGGTGTCATTTAGAACACAACTCTAAATCACCTGTAGTGTTTTGTATTATAGGGTGTCATTTAGAACACAACTCTAAATCACCTGTAGTGTCTTTGTTATAGGGTGTCATTATGAACACAACTCTAAATCACCTGTAGTGTCTTTATTATAGGGTGTCATTTGGAACACAACTCTAAATCACCTGAAATGTCTTTACTATAGGGTGTAATTTGGAACACAACTCTAAATCACCTGTAGTGTTTTGTATTATAGGGTGTCATTTAGAACACAACTCTAAATCACCTGTAGAGTCTTTATTATAGGGTGTCATTTAGAACACAACTCTAAATCACCTCTAGTGTCTTTATTATAGGGTGTCATTTAGAACACAACTCTAAATCACCTGTAGTGTCTTTATTATAGGGTGTCATTTAGAACACAACTCTAAATCACCTGTAGTGTCTTTATTATAGGGTGTCATTTAGAACACAACTCTAAATCACCTGTAGAGTCTTTATTATAGGGTGTCATTTAGAACAAAACTCTAAATCACCTATAGAGTCTTTATTATATGGTGTCATTTAGAACACAACTCTAAATCACCTGTAGAGTCTTTATTATAGGGTGTCATTTAGAACACAACTCTAAATCACCTGTAGTGTTTTGTATTATAGGGTGTCATTTAGAACACAACTCTAAATCACCTGTAGTGTCTTTATTATAGGGTGTCATATAGAACACAACTCTAAATCACCTGTAGAGTCTTTATTATAGGGTGTCATTTAGAACACAACTCAAAATCACCTGTAGAGTCTTTATTATAGGCTGTCATTTGGAACACAACTCTAAATCACCTGTAATGTCTTTACTATAGGGTGTAATTTAGAACACAACTCTAAATCACCTGTAGTGTTTTGTATTATAGGGTGTCATTTAGAACACAACTCTAAATCACCTGTAGAGTCTTTATTATAGGGTGTCATTTAGAACACAACTCTAAATTACCTGTAGAGTCTTTATTATAGGGTGTCATTTAGAACACAACTCTAAATCACCTGTAGAGTCTTTATTATAGGGTGTCATTTAGAACACAGCTCTAAATCACCTGCAGTGTCTTTATTATAGGGTGTCATTTAGAACACAACTCTAAATCACCTGTAGTGTTTTGTATTATAGGGTGTCATTTAGAACACAATTCTAAATCACTTGTAGAGTCTTTATTATAGGGTGTCATTTAGAACACAACTCTAAATCACCTCTCGAGTCTTTATTATAGGGTGTCATTTAGAACACAACTCTAAATCAACTGTAGAGTCTTTATTATAGGGTGTCATTTAGAACACAACTCTAAATCACCTGTAGTGTTTTGTATTATAGGGTGTCATTTAGAACACAACTCTAAATCACCTGGAGAGTCTTTATTATTGTGTGTCATATAGAACACAACTCTAAATCACCTGTAGAGTCTTTCTTATAGGGTGTCATTTGGAACACAACTCTAAATCACCTGTAGAGTCTTTATTATAGGGTGTAATTTAGAACACAACTCTAAATCACCTGTAGTGTTTTGTATTATAGGGTGTCATTTAGAACACAACTCAAAATCACCTGTAGAGTCTTTATTATAGGGTGTCATTTAGAACACAACTCTAAATCACCTGGAGAGTCTTTATTATAGGGTGTCATAGAACACAACTCTAAATCACCTGTAGAGTCTTTATTATAGTGTGTCATTTAGAACACAATTCTAAATCACTTGTAGAGTCTTTATTATAGGGTGTCATTTAGAACACAACTCTAAATCACCTGTAGTGTTTTGTATTATAGGGTGTCATTTAGAACACAACTCTAAATCACCTGTAGTGTCTTTGTTATAGGGTGTCATTATGAACACAACTCTAAATCACCTGTAGTGTCTTTATTATAGGGTGCCATTTGGAACACAACTCTAAATCACCTGTAATGTCTTTACTATAGGGTGTAATTTAGAACACAACTCTAAATCACCTGTAGTGTTTTGTATTATAGGGTGTCATTTAGAACACAACTCTAAATCACCTGTAGAGTCTTTATTATAGGGTGTCATTTAGAACACAACTCTAAATCACCTGTAGTGTCTTTATTATAGGGTGTCATTTAGAACACAACTCTAAATCACCTGTAGAGTCTTTATTATAGGGTGTCATTTGGAACACAACTCTAAATCACCTGTAGTGTTTTGTATTATAGGGTGTCATTTAGAACACAAATCTAAATCACCTGTAGTGTCTTTATTATCCCCAGGGGCCGATTCATTTAGCAGCACTTAGTAAAAACACATGACCCCCCCGACAATATATCCAGCAATATGCTATTAGAGATGACTGAGACGGCTGATAGCAGCTGGCAACGAGGACCATATAGACCTGTTTGTTTTAAACTTGCGGAGTCTATATCTGTGCTCTTAAATAAGGCATGCTGGGAGTCCCTCAGATTGCTCCTTACATGTGACTCATGTCTGATACAGGTGAAAGTTCAGTTCAGTTCATACCAATGATTCTGCTAATTCGTTTGGTACCGATGTTACAGAGCCTGTTCTCACTCTTTAGGTTTAGATGACCAAAACATCAGAACTTATTGAAACCATCATGTCTTTAGTCTCACCCTCTCTCATGTTGCAAAACCCCAATATAACACACACACACACAAAATCATTTTTTCCTTAACCCCTAACCCTCTTCTGGGCTCCACAAGAATAGTTAAACACACACACACACACACACACACACACACACACACACACACACACACACACACACACACACACACACACACACACACACAGTTAAAAATAGTGTCTTCTCCTTTCTCCATCTCCATTCATCACCAGGTATAGCTGTAGTTCTACTGTTTACCAGAGATACTTAACACTGGTCTCAGCCATCTGCAGTAGTTCTGCTGTTTACCAGAGATACTTAACACTGTGCTCAGCCATCTGCTGTAGTTATACTGTTTACCAGAGATACTTAAGATTGGTCATCAAGCTTGGACCTTTTAATGGAGCCTGAGTCCTTTCTGGCAAAGCCATTATATTTCAGTACAGCTTAGTTGTCTTCTAACAGTGACTAAGCGTTATCTGTGTTGCAGTGAGACTGTGGTAATGACTGTTGAAGAGTGACTATGCTGTCTCTGTGTTGCAGTGAGACTGTGGCAGTGATTGTTTACTACTGACTGTGCTGTCTCTGTGTTGCAGTGAGACTGTGGCAGTGATTGTTTACTACTGACTGTGCTGTCTCTGTTGCAGTGAGACTGTGGTAGTGATTGTTTACTACTGACTATGGCTGTCTCTGTGTTGCAGTGAGACTGTGGCAGTGATTGTTTACTACTGACTGTGCTGTCTCTGTGTTGCAGTGAGACTGTGGCAGTGATTGTTTACTACTGACTGTGCTGTCTCTGTTGCAGTGAGACTGTGGTAGTGATTGTTTACTACTGACTATCTCTGTGTTGCTGTGAGACTGTGGCAGTGATTGTTTACTACTGACTGTGCTGTCTCTGTGTTGCAGTGAGACTATGGTAGTGATTGTTTACTACTGACTGTGCTGTCTCTGTGTTGCAGTGAGACTGTGGCAGTGATTGTTTACTACTGACTGTGCTGTCTCTGTGTTGCAGTGAGACTGTGGCAGTGATTGTTTACTACTGACTGTGCTGTCTCTGTGTTGCAGTGAGACTGTGGCAGTGATTGTTTACTACTGACTGTGCTGTCTCTGTGTTGCTGTGAGACTGTGGTAGTGATTGTTTACTACTGACTGTGCTGTCTCTGTGTTGCTGTGAGACTGTGGCAGTGATTGTTTACTACTGACTGTGCTGTCTCTGTGTTGCTGTGACAGGCTGCCCGGAGGGTAAAAAAATGGAATTCATTACCAGCCTTTTAGACGCCCTCACCACAGACATGGTCCAGGCCATTAACTCACCAACCCCCTCTGGTGGTGGGAGGTAAGTCGTAACGATATGTTTTCCCCTCAAGCTTAAACAGTCAACTATGATGTTGAAATCTCTATCATTAGGTTTGGATGGAGAATTAGATCTGGAGCCCTGAGTGTGTACCTGAGCAGGTTCTGAGTGTGTACCTGAGCAGGTTCTGAGTGTGGACCTGAGCAGGTTCTGAGTGTGTACCTGAGCAGGTTCTGAGTGTGTACCTGAGCAGGTTCTGAGTGTCTGTACCTGTGTATGAGTACTGGGTGCCCCTGTGGAGGTTTGAGTCGAACCCTCTTCCGTTTCCTTCTACCTGTGTCTGAACCCTGTTGTCCTGTGCAGGTTGATGGAGCCGGACCCCAGCCACACTCTAGAGGAGAGGGTCGTCCACTGGTACTTTACCCAGCTGGACAACAACAGCAGCCATGACATCAACAAGAAGGAGCTGAAGCCCTTCAAGAGATATGTCAAGAAGAAAGCCAAACCCAAGAAATGTGCCAGGAAGTTCACTGACTACTGTGACCTGAACAAGGACAAAGCCATCTCACTTCTGGAGCTGAAGGGTTGTCTTGGGGTCAGCAAGGAGGGTGAGTATTTTGGTACAGAGCGTTCTTCTCTGGCATATTGGATAGTTGTTCAATAGTTCATCGTACATCGTTCATTATGGAGCCGTCTTTCATTTCTATCCTCAGAAGAACTCAGCAGGAACTTAATGTCTCTGAACTATGTTGCTAACTGTCCAGAAATTTTGCAGTGCACCAGTAATTGGTTATTAGCCAGTAATTAGCTAGCTAGCAGCTAGGCGAGGACAGACTGCACCTCCAGTCCAGACCCTGTCCCCGTCTAGCCGTACAGCACAATGGACAACCAGACAGGATGTGTGGATCAGCATCTCAGATCATTGGGATCTGTTGTGTTAAAAGCAGTGAAAATGACCTGGTTATAATGTATTATAAGTCTTGTATAGAACATGTATAACCCCTTTGTAATCTCTTATTACCATGTCATAATGATGCTGACTGAATATCAGCCATTTTGTGACATAGACATCCCAGTCTGACCTCTAATGTGTCTCCTCTCCTCTCCTCTCCTCTCCTCTCCTCTCCTCTCCTCTCCTCTCCTCTCCTCTCCTCTCCTCTCCTCTCCTCTCCTCTCCTCTCCTCTCCTCTCTCTCTCCTCTCCTCTCCTCTCCTCTCCTCTCCCCTCTCCTCTCCTCTCCTCTCCTCTCCTCTCCTCTCCTCTCCTCTCCTCTCCTCTCCTCTCCTCTCCTCTCCTCTCCTCTCCCCTCCCCTCCCCTCTCCTCTCCTCTCCTCTCCTCTCCTCTCCTCTCCTCTCCTCTCCTCTCCTCTCCTCTCTCTCCCTCCCCTCTTCCCTTTCCTTCTACAGGTAGTTCTGTGAGCAGCATCAACCAAGGGACAAGGCAAGGGATTAATTTGTTCAGTAAGACCCACTAATATGCTTTCACTAACCTTAGCACCACCTTAAACCGCTGTGGACCGCTTCAATATAATCCATTAACCATCCTTGTATGTAAACCAAATGTATACCCTGTTGCAGTACTTAACACAAGTGTCGTTTGCATCGAGTTACACCTTGTGTGGCTGCACATTTCTTTGCTACTCAGCAATGCAGGATGGGTATTTTGCCTTAGCTAATTATTGGGTTGGGTATAACTTAAGCTTTAGACTGGCTTCTGATATTGGCCTGCAGGCTTCTTATTCAGATGCACACAGCTTTATGTTCTAGATACACTTGGAGGTCTTTGCTTTTCCAGAATCAGGGATTTCTGGGAAGTCGGGAAACTTTGTTTGTTGTTGTTGCGTTATTTGAGCTTTTTTTAAAAAATGTATTTGTGGGAATTTTATAAGAGGGAAAAAATGTTGGGCTCTATGCCCAGAAATGCCCTTGTTCGGAACAAACTCTTAAAAAAAAAAAAAGAGTTTAAAATGAAAGAAACTGACAATAATGGATATGAACTGGAAAATGATTTTATGTAAAGGATATATCTTCCAAAAGTTATTTTTAAAGAGTATTTCTCTCAAAACTTTGATTCCTAAAAGATATTTCTGGACATTTGGTGAACAGTCAGATTGGTCTAAAATCCTAAATGAATCAGGAATGTGCAGGGTCACCTATACAGTAAGGACCCCTTATTCATGTCCTCATTACATCTAGTGCAATAAGACCCCTCATGGTCTGGAATGTTCTCTACTGTTGATAGATTTAAACAAACGATATTGGAATCACCATGGTCACAACCATAAACTGTCAGCTCCATCTCCCTGATAGATTAAGATGTTAATTTTGGTTAAAGGTTAAAATATGTTTATTTTAATTAGGTTTTAGAGTTATACATCAACTGAGGAGAAACGAAATGTCCACTGTTTATACCACTTGAAGGAAGACTAAATGTCTACTGTTTATACCACTTGAAGAAAGACTAAATGTCTACTGTTTATACCACTTGAAGGAAGACTAAATGTCTACTGTGTATACCACTTGAAGGAAGACTAAATGTCCACTGTTTATACCACTTGAAGGAAGACTAAATGTCTACTGTTTATACCACTTGAAGGAAGACTAAATGTCTACTGTTTATACCACTTGAAGGAAGACTAAATGTCTACTGTGTATACCACTTGAAGGAAGACTAAATGTCCACTGTTTATACCACTTGAAGGAAGACTAAATGTCTACTGTTTATACCACTTGAAGGAAGACTAAATGTCTACTGTGTATACCACTTGAAGGAAGACTAAATGTCTACTGTTTATACCACTTGAAGGAAGACTAAATGTCTACTGTTTATACCACTTGAAGGAAGACTAAATGTCTACTGTTTATACCACTTGAAGGAAGACTAAATGTCTACTGTTTATACCACTTGAAGGAAGACTAAATGTCTACTGTTTATACCACTTGAAGGAAGACTAAATGTCTACTGTGTATACCACTTGAAGGAAGACTAAATGTCCACTGTTTATACCACTTGAAGGAAGACTAAATGTCTACTGTTTATACCACTTGAAGGAAGACTAAATGTCTACTGTTTATACCACTTGAAGGAAGACTAAATGTCCACTGTTTATACCACTTGAAGGAAGACTAAATGTCTACTGTTTATACCACTTGAAGGAAGACTAAATGTCTACTGTTTATACCACTTGAAGGAAGAAGAAAAATGCCATTTTTGTCAACTCTGCAAAACATAAACTCCGCCAGAGTGCTGAAAGATCTGATAGAATGGTTATGATAGATCTTATTGGGGATTTTCAAGTGAATAATTTTCTACATTTTATAAATATTTTTTATTGAACTTTCATTTGTGTAGGCAAAATTATGTCTGTTTTAATTATTTGTTGTCAACTCCATCACTGATGGCTAACCCCTTATGATCATTTTTTGGGGTCAATATAAAAATATATATATATATATATTATATATAAATATATATATATATTCACTGCCCTGCAACATATGCTTAAACTGTTGTCATAGGCAGGGATTATCTAAGGCAGGGATGGGCCATTTTGATGGGGGTGGGGGCCACTAGAAATCTAGGAATCTAGGAATCTGAGCTCATCATGAGGGGCCACAGTTGCCATGGGGTGGAAAGAAAATTTGCAATATAGAACTAATTTCATCCAATTCTACATATTTTTGCCATAGGGTGGAGAGAATGTTATTTTTTTATATTTTTTTAATATGATATCTGTGTAAGACTGACTAACAAAATCAATGGGGGGGGGGGGCAGCTGGTAATTTGACCCGGATTACTAAGGTTAGATAGCAGGCCGCTAGACTAATTTACCAATCTAAATCATTTTAGCTAACGTGGGCTAATTGAGTGACTGTCAGTGACTGACATAGCAAGAGAAAAAATAAACTGCAGATGCACAACGACCTTTATAAAATACAGCTTGTGTATTCTACTATTCTAACTAAGTTGAAACCCTGACTGAGTTTAATGTTTATAAATGTTGTTTTAGGTTCTGAAGTGAGAAGAAAATGCTAAAAATCTAACCATTATACAATGTCCAAAACATTAAAAACGCCTTCTTAATATGGAGTAGTGTTTATTTGTAGAATATTAAATTATTTTCTTCCCTCATCAATTTAAACACTTCACCCCATAATGACAAAGGAAAAATCTGTTTTTTTAATACATTTTCAGACTCTTTACTCAGTACTTTGTTGAAGCACCTTTGGCAGCGATTACAGCCTCAGGTCTTCTTGGGAATGACGCTACAAGCTTGGCACACCTGTATTTGGGGAGTTCCTCCCATTCTTCTCTGCAGATCCTCTCAAGCTCTGTCAGGTTGGATGGGGAGCGTCGCTGCACAGCTATTTTCAGGTCTCCCCAGAGATGTCCGATCAGGTTCAAGTCCGGGCTCTGGCTGGGCCACTCAAGTACATTCAGAGACTTGTGCCGAAGCCACTCCTCTTCTTGGCTGTGTGCTTAAGATCATTGTCCTGTTGGAAGGTGAACCTTCGCCCCCAGTCTGACGTCCTGAGCACTCTGGAGCAGGTTTTCATCAAAAATCTCTCTGTAATTTTCTCTGTTCATCTTTCCATCGATCCTGACAAGTCTGCCAGTCCATGCTGCTAAAAAATCATCCCCCCAGCATGATGCTGCCACCACCATGCTTCACCATAGCAATGGTGCCAGGTTTCCTCCAGACGTAACCCTTGGCATTCAGGCCAATTCAGAATCTTGTTTCTCATGGTCTGAGAGTCTTTAGGTGCCTTTTGGCAAACTCCAAGCGGGCTGTTTGTGCCTTTTACTGAGGAGTGGCTTCCGTCTGGCCTCTCTACCATAAAGGCCTGATTGGTGGAGTGCTGTAGAGATGGTTATCCTTCTGGAAGTTTCTCCCACAGAGGAACTCTGGAGTTCTGTCAGAGTGACCATCGGGTTCTTTATCACCTCCCTAACAAAGGACCTTCTCCCCCAATTGCTCAGTTTGCACAGGCGACCAGCTCTAGGAAGAGTCCTGGTGGTTCCAAACTGTAAACTGTGTGACCTTTAAAGGTGTGCACCTTCCCAAATCATGTCCAATCAAATGAATTTACCACAGGTGGATTCCAATCAAACATCTCAAGGATGATCAATGGAAACAGGATGCACTTGAGCTAAATTTAGAGTCTCACAGCAATGGGTCTGAAGGTATTAAGGTATTTCTGTTTAGATTTTTTATACATTTGCAAACATTTCTAAAAACCTGTTTTCACTTTGTCATTATGAGGTATTGCGTGTATGGGCTTCGATTAGCATGTCCACACACGACAGTGGTTATTGTAGGCAGGCAAACATACCAAAATGATCAGGTATCAAGATACAATATTGTAGTCAGGCAACAATATGAGATGTGAATGGGCAGCATTCATTCTGAAGTCAGAATATATTTTCTCTCACTTCAGCTCAAATTTTTAACCTTTATTTAACCTAGGCAAGCCCGTTAAGAACAAATTCTTATTTTCAATGACGGCCTAGGAACAGTGGATTAACTACCTTGTTCAGGGTCAGAATGACCGATTTTACATTGTCAGCTCGGGGATTCGATCCAGAAACCTTTCGTTCTAACCACAAGGCTACCTGCTGCCCCAAATAATGTCTGACAATGTTTTTCTAGAAACGTTGTCGTTTTTTTTTTTGACGTGGTTGAAATGTTGAAATGTTGAAATGCAAATTCCAAATATGTAAATGATGTATGGATCTAAAAAAGTGCCTGCTTTAATTTGGACTATTGAGAAACACCCCGTCAGAGCACGGTAGTCTGCGTATTGAGAAACACCCCGTCAGAGCACGGTAGTCAGCGTATTGAGAAACACCCCGTCAGAGCACGGTAGTCAGCGTATTGAGGAACACCCCGTCAGAGCACGGTAGTCTGCGTATTGAGAAACACCCCGTCAGAGCACGGTAGTCTGCGTATTGAGAAACACCCCGTCAGAGCACGGTAGTCTGCGTATTGAGAAACACCCCGTCAGAGCACGGTAGTCTGCGTATTGAGAAACACCCCGTCAGAGCACGGTAGTCTGCGTATTGAGAAACACCCCGTCAGAGCACGGTAGTCTGCGTATTGAGAAACACCCCGTCAGAGCACGGTAGTCTGCGTATTGAGAAACACCCCGTCAGAGCACGGTAGTCTGCGTATTGAGAAACACCCCGTCAGAGCACGGTAGTCTGCGTATTGAGAAACACCCCGTCAGAGCACGGTAGTCTGCGTATTGAGAAACACCCCGTCAGAGCACGGTAGTCAGCGTATTGAGAAACACCCCGTCAGAGCACGGTAGTCAGCGTATTGAGAAACACCCCGTCAGAGCACGGTAGTCTGCGTATTGAGAAACACCCCGTCAGAGCACGGTAGTCAGCGTATTGAGAAACACCCCGTCAGAGCACGGTAGTCTGCGTATTGAGAAACACCCCGTCAGAGCACGGTAGTCTGCGTATTGAGAAACACCCCAGAGCACGGTAGTCTGCGTATTGAGAAACACCCCGTCAGAGCACGGTAGTCTGCGTATTGAGAAACACCCCGTCAGAGCACGGTAGTCAGCGTATTGAGAAACACCCCGTCAGAGCACGGTAGTCTGCGTATTGAGAAACACCCCGTCAGAGCACGGTAGTCTGCGTATTGAGAAACACCCCGTCAGAGCACGGTAGTCTGCGTATTGAGAAACACCCCGTCAGAGCACGGTAGTCAGCGTATTGAGAAACACCCCGTCAGAGCACGGTAGTCAGCGTATTGAGAAACACCCCGTCAGAGCACGGTAGTCTGCGTATTGAGAAACACCCCGTCAGAGCACGGTAGTCAGCGTATTGAGAAACACCCCGTCAGAGCACGGTAGTCTGCGTATTGAGAAACACCCCGTCAGAGCACGGTAGTCTGCGTATTGAGAAACACCCCGTCAGAGCACGGTAGTCTGCGTATTGAGAAACACCCCGTCAGAGCACGGTAGTCTGCGTATTGAGAAACACCCCGTCAGAGCACGGTAGTCAGCGTATTGAGAAACACCCCGTCAGAGCACGGTAGTCTGCGTATTGAGAAACACCCCGTCAGAGCACGGTAGTCAGCGTATTGAGGAACACCCCGTCAGAGCACGGTAGTCTGCGTATTGAGAAACACCCCGTCAGAGCACGGTAGTCTGCGTATTGAGAAACACCCCGTCAGAGCACGGTAGTCAGCGTATTGAGAAACACCCCGTCAGAGCACGGTAGTCAGCGTATTGAGAAACACCCCGTCAGAGCACGGTAGTCAGCGTATTGAGAAACACCCCGTCAGAGCACGGTAGTCAGCGTATTGAGAAACACCCCGTCAGAGCACGGTAGTCAGCGTATTGAGAAACACCCCGTCAGAGCACGGTAGTCTGCGTATTGAGAAACACCCCGTCAGAGCACGGTAGTCAGCGTATTGAGAAACACCCCGTCAGAGCACGGTAGTCTGCGTATTGAGAAACACCCCTGTCGACTGAAGTAGAGAGGAAATAAGAGTTCAATAAAGATTCAGCTGATGTTTTTTAGAGACTGTTGGAACATTCCAGTTGGCCCGGGGCAGTAAGCAAAGGTTTCTTCCACTGAGAAAAACGGAGAAAATACAAATAAAAACGACTTCCAATCCCTCATTGTACCCTGGCACTACTGCAGACGCTGTGTGTGTGTGTGTGTGTGTGTGTGTGTGTGTGTGTGTGTGTCTGTGTGTGTGTGTGTGTGTGTGTGTGTCTGTGTGTGTGTCTGTGTGTGTGTGTGTGTGTGTGTGTGTGTGTGTGTGTGTGTCTGTGTGTGTGTCTGTGTGTGTGTGTGTGTGTCTGTGTGTGTGTCTGTGTGTGTGTGTGTGTGTCTGTGTGTGTGTCTGTGTGTGTGTGTGTGTGTGTGTGTGTGTGTGTGTGTGTGTGTGTGTGTGTGTGTGTGTGTGTGTGTGTGTGTGTGTGTGTGTGTGTGTGTGTGTGTGTGTCTGTGTGTGTGTGTGTGTGTGTGTGTGTGTGTGTGTGTCTGTGTGTGTGTCTGTGTGTGTGTCTGTGTGTGTGTGTGTGTGTGTGTGTGTGTGTCTGTGTGTGTGTCTGTGTCTGTGTGTGTGTGTGTGTGTGTGTGTGTGTGTGTGTGTCTGTGTGTGTGTGTGTGTGTGTGTGTGTGTGTGTGTGTGTGTGTGTGTGTGTGTGTGTGTGTGTGTGTGTGTGTGTGTGTGTGTGTGTGTGTCTGTGTGTGTGTGTGTGTGTGTGTGTGTCTGTGTGTGTGTGTGTGTGTGTGTGTGTGTGTGTGTGTGTGTGTGTGTGTGTGTGTGTGTGTGTGTGTGTGTGTGTGTGTGTGTGTGTGTGTGTGTGTGTGTGTGTGTGTGTGTGTGTGTGTGTGTGTGTCTGTGTGTGTCTGTGTGTGTGTGTGTGTGTCTGTGTGTGTGTGTGTGTGTGTGTGTGTGTGTGTGTGTCTGTGTGTGTGTCTGTGTGTGTGTGTGTGTGTGTGTGTGTGTGTGTGTGTGTGTGTGTGTGTGTGTGTGTGTGTCTGTGTGTGTGTGTGTGTGTGTGTGTGTGTGTGTGTGTGTCTGTGCGTGTGTGTCTGTGTGTGTGTGTGTGTGTGTGTGTGTGTGTGTCTGTGTGTGTGTGTGTGTGTGTGTGTGTCTGTGTGTGTGTGTGTGTGTGTGTGTGTGTGTGTGTGTGTGTGTGTGTCTGTGTGTGTCTGTGTGTGTGTGTGTGTGTGTGTGTGTGTGTGTGTGTGTGTGTGTGTGTGTGTGTGTGTGTGTGTGTGTGTGTGTGTGTGTGTGTGTGTGTGTGTGTGTGTGTGTGTGTGTGTGTGTGTGTGTGTGTGTGTGTGTGTGTGTGTGTGTGTGTGTGTGTGTGTGTGTGTGTGTGTGTGTGTGTGTGTGTGTGTGTGTCTGTGTGTGTGTGTGTGTGTGTGTGTGTGTGTGTGTGTGTGTGTGTGTGTGTCTGTGTGTGTGTGTGTGTGTGTGTGTCTGTGTGTGTGTGTGTGTGTGTGTGTGTGTGTGTGTGTGTGTGTGTGTGTGTGTGTGTGTGTGTGTGTGTGTCTGTGTGTCTGTGTGTGTGTGTGTGTGTGTGTGTGTGTGTCTGTCTGTGTGTCTGTGTGTGAGTGTGTGTGTGTGTGTGTGTGTGTGTGTGTGTGTGTGTGTGTGTGTCTGTGTGTGTGTGTGTGTGTGTCTGTGTGTGTGTCTGTGTGTGTGTGTGTGTGTGTGTGTGTGTGTGTGTGTGTGTGTGTGTGTGTGTGTGTGTGTGTGTGTGTGTGTGTGTGTGTGTGTGTCTGTGTGTGTGTCTGTGTGTGTGTGTGTCTGTGTGTGTGTGTGTGTGTGTGTGTGTGTGTGTGTGTGTGTGTCTGTGCGTGCGTGCGTGCGTGTCTGCCTGTGTGCCTGTGTGTCTGTGTGCCTGTGTGTCTGTGTGTCTGTGTGCCTGTGTGTCTGTGTGTCTGTGTGTCTGTCTGTGTGTCTGTGTGTGTGTGTGTGTGTGTGTGCGTGCGTGCGTGCGTGTCTGTGTGCGTGTCTGTGTGCGTGTCTGTGTGTGTGCGTGTGCTAGATTGAATCCCTGAGCTGACAAGGTACACATCTGTCGTTCTGCCCCTGAACAGGCAATTAACCAACTGTTCCTAGACCAGTTAACCCACTGTTCCTAGACCAGTTAACCCACTGTTCCTAGACCAGTTAACCCACTGTTCCTAGACCAGTTAACCCACTGTTCCTAGACCAGTTAACCCACTGTTCCTAGACCAGTTAACCCACTGTTCCAAGACCAGTTAACCCACTGTTCCTAGACCAGTTAACCCACTGTTCCTAGACCAGTTAACCCACTGTTCGTAGACCAGTTAACCCACTGTTCCTAGACCAGTTAACCTACTGTTCCTAGACCAGTTAACCCACTGTTCCTAGACCAGTTAACCCACTGTTCCTAGACCAGTTAACCCACTGTTCCTAGACCAGTTAACCCACTGTTCCTAGACCAGTTAACCCACTGTTCCTAGACCAGTTAACCCACTGTTCCTAGACCAGTTAACCCACTGTTCCAAGACCAGTTAACCCACTATTCCTAGACCAGTTAACCCACTGTTCCTAGACAAGTTAACCCACTGTTCCTAGACCAGTTAACCCACTACTGAGGTAGTGTTTCTATACCTGTTCAGATGTAGTACAGTCTAATTCACTTTAACCTTACCTAACACACAGGTAGGTGCGTAAGAGAATACAACAAAATGGCACACGGCTATTCACCACACCTTAATGACAGACACACTGTAGGTCGGAATGATATGGAACATCCACTTTATTGTCAGTCAGTCAGTCATCCAACCAGTCAGTCAGTCAGTCAGTCATCCAACCAGTCAGTCACTCATTCAGCCAACCAGTCAGTAACTCATTCAGCCAACCAGTCAGTCACTCATTCATCCAACCAGTCAGTCAGTCATTCATCCAACCAGTCAGTCAGTCATTCAGCCAACCAGTCAGTCATTCATCCAACCACTCATTCATCCAACCAGTTAGTCAGTCATTCAGCTAACCAGTCAGTCAGTCATTCATCAAACCAGTCAGTCATTCATCCAACCACTCATTCATCCAACCAGTTAGTCAGTCATTCAGCCAACCAGTCAGTCAGTCATTCATCCAACCACTCATTCAGCTAACCAGTCAGTCAGTCATTCATCAAACCAGTCAGTCATTCATCCAACCAGTCAGTCACTCATTCAGCCAACCAGTCAGTCACTCATTCAGCCAACCAGTCAGTCACTCATTCAGCCAACCAGTCAGTCACTCATTCAGCCAACCAGTCAGTCACTCATTCAGCCAACCACTCATTCAGCTAACCACTCATTCAGCCAACCACTCAGTCAGCCCAGCAGTCAGTAACTCATTCAGCCAACCAGTCAGTCACTCATTCAGCCAACCACTCATTCAGCCAACCAGTCAGTCACTCATTCAGCCAACCACTCAGTCAGCCAACCAGTCAGTCACTCATTCAGCCAACAACTTAGCCAGCCAACCAGTCAGTCACTCATTCAGCCAACCAGTCAGTCACTCAATCAGCCAACCACTCATTCAGCCAACCACTCAGCCAGTCAACCAGTCAGTCACTCATTCAGCCAACCACTCAGTCAGCCAACCAGTCAGTCACTCATTCAGCCAACCACTCTTTCAGCCAACCACTCAGTCACTCATTCAGCCAACCACTCAGTCAGCCAACAACTCAGCCAGCCAACCAGTCAGTCACTCATTCAGCCAACCAGTCAGTCACTCAATCAGCCAACCACTCATTCAGCCAACCACTCAGCCAGTCATTCAGCCAACCACTCAGTCAGCCAACCAGTCAGTCAAACATTAAGTCAACCACTCAGTCAGCCAACCAGTCAGTCACTCATTCAGCCAACCACTCAGTCAGCCAACCAGTCAGTCAAACATTAAGTCAACCACTCAGTCAGCCAACCAGTCAGTCACTCATTCAGCCAACCACTCAGTCAGCCAACCAGTCAGTCACTCATTCAGTCAACCAGTCAGTCACTCATTTAGCCAACCAGTCAGCCAATCATTCAGCCAATCAGTCAGCCAACCAGTCAGCCAGTCATTCAGTCAGTGGATGAACGGATGAATGTTACTGTACACGTCCTCTATGAACCCAACCAATCAAAGGTTATTGTTACCAGAGAAATATTTGGGAAATGAAGAGACCCTCTCTTGGAGAGATCCAGCATCTGGTGACAGTATGTGTCCCAGCATCCTCTTCCTCATTCTTCCTCATTCCTTCTCACCCCCCATTCTCTTCCTCACCCCTCCTCATTCCTCCTCATCCCTCCTCATTCCTCCTCATACCTCCTCATTCTCTTCCTCACCCCTCCTCATTCTCTTCCTCACCCCTCCTCATTCCTCCTCACCCCACCTCATTCTCTTCCTCACACCTCCTCATTCCTCCTCACCCCTTCTCATTCTCTTCCTCACCCCTCCTCATTCCTCCTCACCCCTCCTCATTCCTCCTCACCCCTCCCCATTCCTCCTCGCCCCTCCTCATTCCTCCTCACCCCTCATTCCTCCTCACCCCTCCTCATTCCTCCTCATCCCTCCTCATTCCTCCTCACCCCTCCTCATTCCTCCTCATCCCTCCTCATTCCTCCTCATACCTCCTCATTCCTCCTCGCCCCTTCTCATTCTCTTCCTCACCCCTCCTCATTCCTCCTCATCCCTCCTCATTCCTCCTCACCCCTCCTCATTCCTCCTCGCCCCTCCTCATTCCCCTCGCCCCTTCTCATTCCTCCTCGCCCCTTCTCATTCTCTTCCTCACCCCTCCTCATTCTTTTCCTCACCCCTCCTCATTCCTCCTCACCCCTTCTCATTCCTCCTCACCCCTCCTCAATCCTCCTCACCCCTCCTCATTCCTCCTCATTCCTCCTCACCCCTCCTCATCCCTCCTCATTCCTTCTCACCCCTCCTCATCCCTCCTCATTCCTCCTCACCCCTCCTCATTCCTCCTCACCCCTCCTCATTCCTCCTCACCCCTCCTCATCCCTCCTCATTCCTCCTCACCCCTCCTCATTCCTCCTCACCCCTCCTCATTCCTCCTCACCCCTCCTCAATCCTCCTCATTCCTCCTCACCCCTCCTCATCCCTCCTCATTCCTCCTCACCCCTCCTCATTCCTCCTCACCCCTCCTCATTCCTCCTCACCCCTCCTCTCACTCCCATCACTCAATAGAATCCTTTAGTGGAATTTTGGAGATACCAGAACATCTCCTCCAAAAAGCACATCGTACACTACTGGGAGGTCAGCAGCTAGCTGTCCTGTTACTGGGAGGTCGCCAGCTAGCTGTCCTGTTACTGGGAGGTCACCAGCTAGCTGTCCTGTTACTTGGAGGTCACCAGCTAGTTGTACTGTTACTTGGAGGTCACCAGCTAGCTGTCCTGTTACTTGGAGGTCACCAGCTAGCTGTACTGTTACTGGGAGGTCACCAGCTAGTTGTACTGTTGCTAGGAGGTCACCAGCTAGCTGCCCTGTTACTGGGAGGTCACCAGCTAGCTCTACTGTTACTGGGAGGTCACCAGCTAGTTGTACTACCCTGTCCTGATACTGGGAGGTCAAACACATGATACCATCTGCAGGAACACAATCCCTGATCATGTGCTACTGAGAGGTTACAGAACAGAAAGGATATCTGTATTTTGTTCACTCTGTCTTTCTTTCTGTCTCAGTCTCCTCTCTCCTCCCTCCCTCTCCCTATCTTTCTCCCTCCCACCCTTCCCATTTCTCCCTCCCTCCATCCCTTTCTCTCTCTCTCTCTCCCTCCCTCCCTCTCCCCACTCTCTCTCTCTCTCCCTCCCTCCCTCTCCCTTTCTCTCTCACTCCCACCCTCCCTCCATCCCTTTCCCTCTCTCTCTCTCTCTCCCTCCCTTTCTCCCTTTCTCTCTCCTTCCCTACCTCTCTTGCTTTCTCTCTCACACCCTCGCTATTCCTCCCTTTCTGTCTCCCTCCCCTCTGTCTGTGTTGTTTTGTCTGGTGGGATTCCCTCCATTATTAGTCCCGTCGGTCAGTGCTGTTGATTCTGGCCAGCTACGCCAACTCTCCTCTCTGTTCAGCCTGTAGACCAGTGGGCCTAGCGGAGTCTAGTGGAGCCCTGAGGAACCAAACAGAGTGCTGCAGAGAGCTGAGGTAATGTGTTTACTCTGGCCCAGCCCGGCCTGGAGAACAGTGGCTCCTCGCACTGGAGCAGAGCAGAGCGGAGCGGGCATAACGTCAAGCTTTAGCGGCCCGAGGTCAGACCTGCCAGGATCAACATTAGGGGTGTTATGAGGAGGGCTGGGTGGGGGGGGGGGGGTCACTACTCTCTCACCTACATGTTTTGTGGCCTGAAGCTAAATGCAGTTTAAGAGACAGTTTTATTGGATACCACTCAGGACTCAATCTGGGCTGTTGATTTGTCTTTTGAGGTTTTTTTAGAGAGACTGAGAGAGACAGGGGGAGAAAGAGGGAGAAAGAGGGAGAAAGAGAGAGACAGAGAGAGACAGAGAGAGAAAGAGGGAGAAAGAGAGACAGGTGGAGAAAGAGAGAGAAAGAGGGAGAAAGAGTTAGAGAGACAGGTGGAGAAAGAGAGAGACAGAGAGAGAGGTGGAGTAAGAGAGAGACAGAGAGAGACAGAGAGAGAGGTGGAGTAAGAGAGAGACAGAGAGAGACAGAGAGAGAGGTGGAGTAAGAGAGAGACAGAGAGAGAGAGACAGGTGGAGAAAGAGAGAGACAGAGAGAGAGGTGGAGTAAGAGAGAGACAGAGAGAGAGAGACAGGTGGAGAAAGAGAGAGACAGAGAGAGAGGTGGAGTAAGAGAGAGACAGAGAGAGAGAGACAGGTGGAGAAAGAGGGAGAAAGAGGGAGAAAGAGTTAGAGAGACAGGTGGAGAAAGAGAGAGACAGGTGGAGAAAGAGAGAGACAGAGAGAGAGGTGGAGTAAGAGAGAGACAGAGAGAGAGAGACAGGTGGAGAAAAAGAGAGAAAGAGGTAGAAAGAGGGAGAAAGAGAGAGACAGAGAGAGAGAGACAGCAAGAGAGACAGAGAGAGACACAGCGAGAGACACAGAGAGAGAGACAGCAAGAGAGACAGGGGGGAGAGAGAAAGAGAGGGTGTGATAGAGAGAGCCAGAGAGGCATGAGTCTCAGAGGCTGTATGGCGGTGTAGATACCATTTCTTTGTGGATGTTGATGTGTGCTTGGGCTTATTGTCTTGCTGAAAGATCCACCTTTGGACAAATTTCAGCCTCCTAGCAGAGGCAACCAGTTTTTTTGGTTAAAATGTCGTGGTACTGGGTAATGTTCATGATGCCATTGACCTTATAAAGGGACATTTTCCAAAATGATGCCGTTGACCTTAATAAAGGAATACTTCGGGATTCGGTGATCTTTTCTCCAAAGATGGGTGGTTGGTCATTTATAGTCTTATAAAAGTATACATAGTAATCTGTGTTTTATACATTTGTACATATTACTGATAATCGTAAGAAATTAGATTTTTAAGTTTCAAGTTTTAAAGTTTTAATGTCACATGCACAAGTACAGTGAAATGCCTTTCTTGCAAAGTCAAAACAACAACAATGTAATAAATAATAACAAAACAAACACACAAGAAATAAGAAATATGAAATACACAATAAAGTAAGAAGGTAAGCATAATATATACAGGACATGTGTAAAAAGTAAGTTCAATACCATATTAACAATTTGCAGGTATACTGGAGTGATGGAGGTAGATATGTATAGGGGGAAGGGGACAGGGATACTGGAGTGATGGAGGTAGATATGTATAAGGGGAAGGAGACAGGGATAGTGGAGTGATGGAGGTAGATATGTATAGGGGGAAGGGGACAGGGAGGGAGATATGTATAGTCAGTGTATAGAGTCCTGTCAGGGTCAGTGTATAGGGTCCTGTCAGTGTGTAGAGTCCTGTCAGTGTGTAGAGTCCTGTCAGTGTGTAGAGTCCGGTCAGTGTGTAGAGTCCTGCCAGTGTGTAGAGTCCTGTCAGTTTGTAGAGTCATGTCAGTGTGTAGAGTCCTGTCAGTGTCAGTGTGTAGAGTCCTGTCAGTGTGTAGAGTCCTGTCAGTGTGTAGAGTCCTGTCAGTGTGTAGAGTCCTGTCAGTGTGTAGAGTCCGGTCAGTGTGTAGAGTCCTGTCAGTGTATAGAGTCCTGTCAGTGTCAGTGTCTAGAATCCTGCCAGTGTGTAGAGTCCTGTCAGTTTGTAGAGTCATGTCAGTGTGTAGAGTCCTGTCAGTGTCAGTGTGTAGAGTCCTGTCAGTGTCAGTGTGTAGAGTCCTGTCAGTGTGTAGAGTCCTGTCAGTGTGTAGAGTCCTGTCAGTGTGTAGAGTCCTGTCAGTGTGTAGAGTCCGGTCAGTGTATAGAGTCCTGTCAGTGTCAGTGTGTAGAGTCCTGTCAGTGTCAGTGTGTAGAGTCCTGTCAGTGTGTAGAGTCCTGTCAGTGTGTAGAGTCCTGTCAGTGTGTAGAGTCCTGTCAGTGTGTAGAGTCATGTCAGTGTGTAGAGTCCGGTCAGTGTGTAGAGTCCTGTCAGTGTATAGAGTCCTCTCAGTGTGTAGAGTCCTGTCAGTGTCAGTGTCTAGAATCCTGTCAGTGTGTAGAGTCCTGTCAGTTTGTAGAGTCATGTCAGTGTGTAGAGTCCTGTCAGTGTCAGTGTGTAGGGTCCTGTCAGGGTCAGTGTGTAGAGTCCTGTCAGTGTCAGTGTGTAGAGTCCTGTCAGTGTCAGTGTGTAGAGTCCTGTCAGTGTGTAGAGTCCTGTCAGTGTGTAGAGTCCTGTCAGTGTGTAGAGTTCGGTCAGTGTATAGAGTCCTGTCAGTGTCAGTGTGTAGAGTCCTGTCAGTGTCAGTGTGTAGGGTCCTGTCAGTGTATAGAGTCCTGTCAGTGTCAGTGTCTAGAATCCTGTCAGTGTGTAGAGTCCTGTCAGTGTGTAGAGTCCTGTCAGTTTGTAGAGTCATGTCAGTTTGTAGAGGCCTATCAGTGTGTAGAGTCATGTTAGAGTGTAGAGTCCTGTGAGTGTGTAGAGTCCTGTCAGTGTGTAGAGTCCTGTCAGTGTGTAGAATCCTGTTATCAGTGTGTTGTGTCCTGTCAGTGTGGCAGTGTGTAGAGTCCTGTCAGTGTGTAGAGTCCTGTCAGTGTGTAGAGTCCTGTCAGTGTCAGTGTGTAGAGTCATGTCAGTGTGTAGAGGCCTGTCAGTATGTAGAGTCCTGTCAGTGTGTAGAGTCCTGTCAGTGTGTAGAGTCCTGTCAGTGTGTAGAGAGTCCTGTCAGTTTGTAGAGTCATGTCAGTGTGTAGAGTCCTATCAGTGTGTAGAGTCATGTTAGTGTGTAGAGTCCTGTGAGTGTGTAGAGTCCTGTCAGTGTGTAGAGTCCTGTCAGTGTGTAGAGTCCTGTCAGTGTGTAGAATCCTGTTATCAGTGTGTTGTGTCCTGTCAGTGTGGCAGTGTGTAGAGTCCTGTCAGTGTGTAGAGTCCTGTCAGTGTGTAGAGTCCTGTCAGTGTCAGTGTGTAGAGTCATGTCAGTGTGTAGAGTCCTGTCAGTATGTAGAGTCCTGTCAGTGTGTAGAGTCCTGTCAGTGTGTAGAGAGTCCTGTTAGTGTGTAGAGTCCTGTGAGTGTGTAGAGTCCTGTCATTGTGTAGAGTCCTGTTATCAGTGTGTTGTGTCCTGTCAGTGTGGCAGTGTGTAGAGTCCTGTCAGTGTGTAGAGTCCTGTCAGTGTGTAGGGCATCATGACAGTAAAATAACACTAGCGAGGCTATATACAGAGGGTATCGAAAACGTGTCTGTTATCCATCAATAGCTAGTGCATCATGACAGCAAAATAACAGCATTACCTGATCTAGTGTCCGTGTCAGGTGACCTGAAAGTCAAATGCCGACCCTTCTACCTCCCAAGAGAGATTTCATCTGTTATCATGACTGTTGTATACATTCCATCTCAGGACAAGAAAAACAACAAGCTGGCACTTAACGAACTGTACGAGGCTGTAAACAAGAAGGACAACTTGCACCCAGAGGCTGCTTTTCTTGTTGCCAGTGATTTGAATTCAACGTCACTGAGATACGTAATGCCGAACTTCCATCAACACATCTCCTTCACCACTAGGGGCGCTACAGACCACTGTTACCCTACCCTCAAGTAGTAATCAAACAGACAATATTGGAAAAGGTGGAATCTTATTACACAGGCTCCGACACCCGACGCAGTTGGCAGGGGCTACAGTCCATTACGGATTACAAAGGAGCATTCAACCGTGATCTACCACATAAATACTTCTCTACCAGACGAACTCAATGTATTTTATGCACACTTCGACAGTAACAAGACCGTGCCGTGTATGAGGGTCCCCACCAAACCAGAATAAGGTGTTTAATCAGGTCAACACTTGCAAGACTGCAGGGCCGGAGGGTATTCCAGGGCGTGTTCCCAGAGCCGAACAGCTGGCAGGCATATTCATGGCCATTTTCAACTTCTCAATGTCCCAGTCTGTAATCCCCACTTGTCTTAAACTGACCATGCATTTGGTGTCCAGCATTTGGTGTCCAGATCATTTATGTTCCCAAGAACTCTTATGCTTCATGCCACAATTACTATTTTCCTGTAGCACTCACACCTGTAATCATGAAGGGCTTTGAAAGGCTGGTTAAGAAACACATCAACTCCGTCATCCCAGACACAGTAGACCCACTCCAATTTGCATACCGCCTCAACAGATCCATAGACGACTCAATCTTAATTGAACTCCACACTACCCTCACCCACCTAGATAAGAGGAATACCTTAAGTCAATGCTGTTCATTGACTACAGCTTAGTGTTCAACAACAATTTTTCTCTTCAAGCTCTTCACCAAGCTTAGGACCCTGGGTATGAACAGCTCCCTCTGCGACTGGATCCTGGACTTCCTGACGGGCTGGCGCCCAGATGGTGAGAGTAGGCAAAATCACCTCCACCACGCTGACCCTCAACACGGTGGCCCCTCAGTGGTGTGTTCTTAGTCTCCTACTTTACCCACAACTGCGTGGCCACGCACGACTCCATCACCATCATCAAGTTTACTGACAATACGCCGGTGGTAGGCCTCTCGGCACAAATCATCACTAAGGTCATTGAGGCTATAGACTGCCTCAATGGTTTGGATCTATGCTAAGCACCCATGAAGCAAAAAATGTCAACTGCTACCGTGCCAAGTTTTTGACTGTGTTGGTTCAACCCTGGAAAAAGAGAGGAGATGCAGAGTTCATTAGTTGAAGAAGCAGCTTCCTATGGAGAACAAGTCAATTGGTTTTTGCATTTGGAGGTACAACAACAAGGGCCAGTGATGCTGCAGAGGATGAGGAAGTACCTCGAAGACAAAGACAAGTCTTGGGACTCCTTGTTTTCTGGAGTACAGCACTACACTGCCCTTCAGTGCCTCAGTTGAGTGCCTTTTCAACTATGGTGGAAACCTGTTGACCCCACAGCAAGTGTTCTGCAATTCTGCACATTTTGTCATGGGGTGTAGAGAAAATGTTGTCGTTTTAAAGCATGTTTTCTGCAATTCTACACATTTTGTCATGGGGTGTAGAGAAAATGTTGTCATTTTAAAGCATGTTTTCTGCAATTCTATACATTTTGTCATGGGGTGTAGAGAAAATGTTGTCGTTTTAAAGCTAGTTTTCTGCAATTCTATACGTTTTGTCACGGGGTGTAGAGAAAATGTTGTCGTTTTAAAGCTAGTTTTCTGCAATTCTATACGTTTTGTCACGGGGTGTAGAGAAAATGTTGTCGTTTTAAAGCTAGTTTTCTGCAATTCTATACGTTTTGTCACGGGGTGTAGAGAAAATGTTGTCGTTTTAAAGCAAGTTTTCTGCAATTCTATACATTTTGTCACGGGGTGTAGAGAAAATGTTGTCGTTTTAAAGCAAGTTTTCTGCAATTCTATACATTTTGTCACGGGGTGTAGAGAAAATGTTGTCATTTTAAAGCTAGTTTTCTGCAATTCTATACGTTTTGTCACGGGGTGTAGAGAAAATGTTGTCGTTTTAAAGCAAGTTTTCTGCAATTCTATACATTTTGTCACGGGGTGTAGAGAAAATGTTGTCGTTTTAAAGCAAGTTTTCTGCAATTCTATACATTTTGTCACGGGGTGTAGAGAAAATGTTGTCGTTTTAAAGCAAGTTTTCTGCAATTCTATACATTTTGTCACGGGGTGTAGAGAAAATGTTGTCGTTTTAAAGCAAGTTTTCTGCAATTCTATACATTTTGTCATGGGGCGGAGTGAAGATTTAGCAATTTTATAACTAATTTCATGCAATTCTACAAATTTTTCCTGATGGAGAGAAATGTTTTCAGTTTTTAATATGATATCTGAATGAGACTGACTAACAAAATCAATGGGGGCCTCACATCCGGTAATTCACTGATGATAACAAGTTTAGATAGCCGGCCGCTAAACTAATTTAGCAATCTAAAAATTGTTAGCTGACATGGGCTAATTGGCAGACTATCAGTGACTGAAATAACAAGAGAAAAACTGATATTTAGAAAAGGGCACCTTGTGTTTCCTTCTAACTTGCAACATTAACATTAAGAACCCCTACTAACCCCCCAAAAAAAAAAAAAAGAGTATTCCTTCTTTCTTTTTCTTTTTTACTGTCTTTTTTGGCCATTTACGAATGTGTCATTCAATGTGTTTCTTTGGGGTTCCACTTGTCCTGTGGCCCTTGTTAAAGGGAAATTCAAATTCATATTCATCACTCCCAGCACAACCCCAACATCAACATATGGCGCGTTTTTCAATGTTTTATTGTAAAAAAAAAAAAAGAAATAGGAAGATTAATGTTTCCAATGACATCATCAGTGGGCATCATGAGATTTTAACAAATTATGAGGAGGCATTGCCTTCTAATTGTTTTCTAATTGGTTGATGATGTCATTGGAAATGCTTACCTTCCTCTATCTTTTATTTTAATTTTATTATTTTCAAAACATGTTGATGTAGGCGTGGAGATGATGGATATGAGGTGAAGAGGGCCAGTCCATCTCAGTCTCCGGACTTGAACCCAATTGAAAACCTGTGGTTTGAATTGAAGAGGGCCAGTCCATCTCAGTCTCCGGACTTGAATCCAATTGAAAACCTTTTGAATTGAAGAGGGCCAGTCCATCTCAGTCTCCGGACTTGAACCCAATTGAAAACCTGTGGTTTGAATTGAAGAGGGCCAGTCCATCTCAGTCTCCGGACTTGAATCCAATTGAAAACCTTTTGAATTGAAGAGGGCCAGTCCATCTCAGTCTCCGGACTTGAACCCAATTGAAAACCTGTAGTTTGAATTGAAGAGGGCCAGTCCATCTCAGTCTCCGGACTTGAACCCAAATGAAAACCTGTGGTTTGAATTGAAGAGGGCCAGTCCATCTCAGTCTCCGGACTTGAATCCAATTGAAAACCTTTTGAATTGAAGAGGGCCAGTCCATCTCAGTCTCCGGACTTGAACCCAATTGAAAACCTGTAGTTTGAATTGAAGAGGGCCAGTCCATCTCAGTCTCCGGACTTGAACCCAATTGAAAACCTGTAGTTTGAATTGAAGAGGGCCAGTCCATCTCAGTCTCCGGACTTGAACCCAATTGAAAACCTGTGGTTTGAATTGAAGAGGGCCAGTCCATCTCAGTCTCCGGACTTGAACCCAATTGAAAACCTGTGGTTTGAATTGAAGAGGGCCAGTCCATCTCAGTCTCCGGACTTGAACCCAATTGAAAACCTGTGGTTTGAATTGAAGAGGGCCAGTCCATCTCAGTCTCCGGACTTGAACCCAATTGAAAACCTGTGGTTTGAATTGAAGAGGGCCAGTCCATCTCAGTCTCTGGACTTGAACCCAATTGAAAACCTTTTGAATTGAAGAGGGCCAGTCCATCTCAGTCTCCGGACTTGAACCCAATTGAAAACCTTTAGAATTGAAGAGGGCCAGTCCATCTCAGTCTCCGGACTTGAACCCAATTGAAAACCTTTAGAATTGAAGAGGGCCAGTCCATCTCAGGATATCAAGGATCTGGAAAGATGCTGTAAAGAGGAATCAGATCTCAGGTCTCAGATCCTTTCCTATGTGTTCTCCAATCTCATAAAACATTTTAGAAAAAAGGCTCAGTGCTGTTATCCTCGCAAGTTGAGGTATTCAAAGGTAATGAAACTAGGGGTGCCAATAATTCCCAAAAATTCAAAAGATTACTTGTTAATTAAACAAAAAGTATTTCGATTAGCAATTGTATTAGTATAAAATAATATTTTTAAAAACTTTTGGGCGGGAGATTTTATATAGTCTTTTTTACTCATATTTTTCAAGTGTACCGATAATTTCAGACCCAACTGTATATCTTTTTTCAACTAGGCAAGTCAGTTAAGAACAAATTCTTATTTTCAATGAAAACTGCCTGTTCAGGTGCAGAACGACAGATTTGTACCTTGTCAGCTCAGGGGTTTGAACTTGCAACCTTCCAGTTACTAGTCCAACGCTCTAACCACTAGGCTACCCTTCTGGACATAGATAGACTGGCTGTCATTGTATTTGGTCATTCAGATATACCTACATTTAAGCTACCATGATGCTTTTAAAGGGATACTCATGATTTTGGCAATGGCAAGCTTGCAGATACCATAGACTTCCAGTCATTTGCGCTAACGGTAATTAGCATCGGCTCGCGAAACTACCTCTAACTTCCTCCATACTGGACACAGAGACATACAAATGGTATCCACTACTTCATCTGACTCTAGGGGAAGTAGACATAATCCCGAAGCAAGTCTGGACGGGTTTACTAAATGTTAAATCTCAGCGAGCTCTGTCGGAGATTTGGATCTTTCCAGTGTTATTAACTGAAAGTGTTGTATGAGATATTTACAGTATCCTTGTCTGTTCATGAAGGATCCTGAGGGACGCTCTGAGAGAAGGAGAGCAAAGGGGGATGGTAGCTCTGAGAGAAGGAGAGCAAAGGGGGATGGTAGCTCTGAGAGAAGGAGAGCAAAAGGGGATGGTAGCTCTGAGAGAAGGAGAGCAAAGGGGATGGTAGCTCTGAGAGAAGGAGAGCAAAGGGGGATGGTAGCTCTGAGAGAAGGAGAGCAAAGGGGAGGGGGCATGACGGTTGGGTAGGTCTGAGAGAAAGGGGGAGGGAGAGGAGGGAGGTGATGAGGGAAGAGGGGAGGGTGGGTGGGTCTGAGAAGCGGGAGGAGAGGAGGGAGGTGATGATGGGAACAGGGGGTGAGGAGGAGGAGGGTGAGCAGAAAGCACATCTGGGAGAGGCTCCTCCACATATTGGCAACGGCAAGGGGAACCATCTGAGTACCGTCTGTGTGTAAATGCCTACGGGCCTGTGTGTGTGGGTGTGGGTGTGTATTTTGGATCAGTAGATTTGTAGGACTGCTCTGGTCTCTCACATGTTCCCTGGTTGTTGGTTGGCATTGTTGTCCACTAGAGGTACTATTGAAGTATAACATTGTACGTTCGGTTCCCAGCATTAATGCATTGGTTGGAACAGGAGAGGGGCACTCATCGTGTGACTCATTAATAGTCTGACTGCTCTCATTCAGTAAGACACACACACACACACACACACACACACACACACACACACACACACACACACACACACACACACACACACACACAAACACTGTTCTTTCGGCCTCTATCCTGAATAACTAAAAGGGAGTGGGAAGGTCAGCATGTACCATCATATACTGAAGTCAGCATGTACCACCATACACCAAATGACATCATGTACCATCATATACTGAAGGACAGCATGTGTCATCACACACTGAAGGACAGCATGTACCATACTATACTGAAGGACATAATGTACCATCATATACTGAAGGACAGAATGTACCAATATACATGGAAGGGCAGCATGTACCACCATACACTGAAGGGCAGCATGTACCATCATACACTGAAGGGCAGCATGTACCATCATACACTGAATGTGCATCATGTACCATCATACACTGAAGGACGGCATGTACCATCATACACTGAAGGGCAGCATGTACCATCATACACTGAAGGACGGCATGTACCATCATATACCGAAGGACATAATGTACCATCATACACTGAATGGCATCAGGTACCATAATACACTAGAGGACAGCATGTACCATCATATACCGAAGGGCATAATGTACCATCATACACTGAATGGCATCAGGTACCATAATACACTGAAGGACGGCATGTACCATCATACACTGAAGGGCAGCATGTACCATCATACACTGAAGGACGGCATGTACCATCATATACCGAAGGACATAATGTACCATCATACACTGAATGGCATCAGGTACCATAATACACTGAAGGACAGCATGTACCATCATGCACTGAAGGACAGCATGTACCATCATACACTGAAGGGCTGAAGGGATTTGAAGGGATGAAGGGATTTGTACTTTTCCAGGGACTTTAGACCATGACATATTGTGTCAATGGAACCACCTGTCATGTTTGATCATAGTTTTACATCTGAGATAGATCATTTCAGAATAGTCTGTACTCTAGTTACGGGGTCAAATGTTAAGGTAGTAGACCCTGGACGTCCTGGCAACAGTATGCAGTGTGTGGCTGACTGTGTTCTCCTCTCCTCTCCTCCTCCTCCTCCTCCTCCTCCTCCTCCTCCTCCTCCTCCTCCACCCCAATCTGTCCTTTGTGCTCCTCAGCCTGAATAGGACACGGTGGTGGTTGTTTCTCCCCTCTTTCCGTAGTCTATGTGTCTGTGTCCTGACTGGCTGTCTGTCTGCCTTTAGACCTGACTGAATGAATGGGGGGCATTATGAGCAGAGCAGGTTTGGCTGCCGGCCCCATGTCTCCAGAATCATTAGAGATCCTGTCCCTCTCCTTGCCCGGTGCCCAAGTTCTACAGTACAGTAATGAGTCCACTCAGTGTGTTTTAATTACTCATGACGGCAGTCTGCTGTTGATGTAATTTTCTCTGTGTATTAAACTTCTAACTGGAGCTGGGGTACTGGGGTACTGGAGCACTGGAGCACTGGGGTACTGAAGCACTGGGGCACTGGGGTACTGGAGCACTGGGGTACTGGGGTACTGGAGCACTGGGGTACTGGGATCCTGGTGCACTGGGGTACTGGAGCACTGGGGTACTGAAGCACTGGGGTACTGGAGCACTGGGGTACTGGGATCCTGGTGCACTGGGGTACTGGAGCACTGGGGTACTGAAGCACTGGGGTACTGGGGTCCTGGTGCACTGGGGTACTGGAGCACTGGAGCACTGGGATACTGGAGCACTGGGGTACTGGGGTACTGGAGCTGGGGTACTAGGGTACTGGGGAGCTGGGGTACTGGAGCTGGGGTAGTGGGGAGCTGGGGTACTGGGGTACTGGAGCTGGGGTACTGGGGCTGGGGTACTGGGTACTGGAGCTGGGGTACTGGAGCTGGGGTACTGGGTACTGGAGCTGGGGTACTGGGGTACTGGAGCTGGGGAACTGGAACTGGGGTACTGGAGCTGGGGAACTGGAGCTGGGGTACTGGGGTACTGGAGCTGGGGAAACTGGAGCTGGGGTACTGGAGCTGGGGTACTGGGGTACTGGAGCTGGGGTACTGGAGCTGGGGTACTGGGGTACTGGAGCTGGGGTACTGGAGCTGGGGTACTGGGGTACTGGAGCTGAGGAACTGGAGCTGGGGTACTGGAGCTGGGGTACTGGGGTACTGGAGCTGGGGAACTGGAGCTGGGGTACTGGGGTACTGGAGTACTGGGGTACTGGAGCCGGGGAACTGGAGCTGGGGTACTGGGGCTGGGGAACTGGAGCTGGGGTACTGGGGTACTGGAGCTGGGGTACTGGGGTACTGGGGAACTGGAGCTGGGGTACTGGGGTACTGGAGCTGGGGTACTGGAGCTGGGGTACTGGGGTACTGGAGCTGGGGAACTGGAGCTGGGGTACTGGGGTACTGGAGCTGGGGAACTGGAGCTGGGGTATTGGAGCTGGGGAACATGGGAACTGGAGCTGGGGTACTGGGGAACTGGAGCTGGGGTACTGGGGTACTGGAGCTGGGGTACTGGAGCTGGGGTACTGGGGTACTGGAGCTGGGGTAGTGGGGAGCTGGGGTACTGGGGTACTGGAGCTGGGGAACTGGGGAACTGGAGCTGGGGTACTGGGGAACTGGAGCTGGGGAACTGGAGCTGGGGTACTGGGGAACTGGAGCTGGGGTACTGGGGAACTGGAGCTGGGGAACTGGAGCTGGGGTACTGGGGAACTGGAGCTGGGGTACTGGGGTACTGGTGTACTGGGGTACTTTGCTCTTTGTTTTGACGTGGTGAACGTTCTTGTAAGTCAGTTATATATAGATGACATTAGCTCACTGGTTACCCACTGTCTTCTCCAGTGCACAATATAAACTACAGTACACTAGGTAGTATACCTCACTGGTTACCCACTGTCTTCTCCAGTGCACAATATAAACTACAGTACACTAGGTAGTATACCTCACTGGTTACCCACTGTCTTCTCCAGTGCACAATATAAACTACAGTACACTGGGCAATATACCTCACTGGTATCCCCAGTACTACAGTACACTAGGCAGTATACCTCACTGGTATCCCCAGTACTACAGTACACTAGGCAGTATATCTCACTGGTATCCCCAGTACTACAGTACACTAGGCAGTATATATGTTGTATCCCCAGTACACTAGGTAGTATATCTCACTGGTATCCCCAGTACTGCAGTACACTAGGCAGTATATCTCACTGGTATCCCCAGTACACTAGGCAGTATATCTCACTGGTGTCCCCAGTACACTAGGCAGTATATCTCACTGGTGTCCCCAGTACACTAGGCAGTATATCTCACTGGTATCCCCAGTACACTAGGCAGTATATCTCACTGGTGTCCCCAGTACACTAGGCAGTATATCTCACTTGTATCCCCCATACATTTAAGCAATAAGGCCAGTCATTATGTGGTATTGTCTGTAGATTGCTGGCTTGTTTTATTTATGTAATCCATTTTAGATTCATGCTGTAATTTAACAAAATAGGAAAAATCAAGGGGTCTGAATACTTTCTGATGGCACTTTATATTAATGGATTGTAGTCTATATTAGTGGATTGTATTGTATGTTAGTGTATATTAGTGGATTGGTGTGTCTTGGATAGCCACCTAGACCATACATTACATTATGTGGGCACAGCCACTGACAGCTAGCCACCTGTATATCGCTACCCCCCCTCCGACACACACCCTGCCTCTCTTTCCCTCACATATCGCTACCCCCATCAGACACACACCCTGCCTCTCTTTCCCTCACATATCCCCCCCCATCAGACACACACCCTTCCTCTCTTTCCCTCACATATCGCTACCCCCCATCAGACACACACCCTGCCTCTCTTTCCCTCACATATCGCTACCCCCCTCCGACACACACCCTGCCTCTCTTTCCCTCACATACCCCCCCATCAGACACACACCCTGCCTCTCTTTCCCTCACATACCCCCCCCATCAGACACACACCCTGCCTCTCTTTCCCTCACATATCGCTACCCCCCCACATCAGACACACACCCTTCCTCTCTTTCCCTCACATATCGCTACCCCCCATCAGACACACACCCTTCCTCTCTTTCCCTCACATATCGCTACCCCCCTCCGACACACACCCTGCCTCTCTTTCCCTCACATACCCCCCCCTCCGACACACACCCTGCCTCTCTTTCCCTCACATACCCCCCATCAGACACACACCCTGCCTCTCTTTCCCTCACATATCCCTACCCCCCATCAGACACACACCCTTCCTCTCTTTCCCTCACATATCGCTACCCCCCATCAGACACACACCCTGCCTCTCTTTCCCTCACATATCGCTACCCCCTCCGACACACACCCTGCCTCTCTTTCCCTCACATACCCCCCCATCAGACACACACCCTGCCTCTCTTTCCCTCACATATCGCTACCCCCATCAGACACACACCCTGCCTCTCTTTCCCTCACATATCACTACCCCCCATCAGACACACACCCTGCCTCTCTTTCCCTCACATATCCCCCCATCAGACACACACCCTGCCTCTCTTTCCCTCACATATCCCCCCATCAGACACACACCCTGCCTCTCTTTCCCTCACATATCCCCCCATCAGACACACACCCTGCCTCTCTTTCCCTCACATATCCCCCCATCAGACACACACCCTGCCTCTCTTTCCCTCACATATCCCCCATCAGACACACACCCTGCCTCTCTTTCCCTCACATATCCCCCCCCTCCGACACACACCCTGCCTCTCTTTCCCTCACATATCGCTACCCCCATCAGACACACACCCTGCCTCTCTTTCCCTCACATATCGCTACCCCCTCCGACACACACCCTGCCTCTCTTTCCCTCACATATCCCCCATCAGACACACACCCTGCCTCTCTTTCCCTCACATACCCCCCATCAGACACACACCCTGCCTCTCTTTCCCTCACATATCGCTACCCCCATCAGACACACACCCTTCCTCTCTTTCCCTCACATATCGCTACCCCCATCAGACACACACCCTGCCCTCTCTTTCCCTCACATATCACTACCCCCATCAGACACACACCCTGCCTCTCTTTCCCTCACATATCCCTACCCCCATCAGACACACACCCTGCCTCTCTTTCCCTCACATATCCCCCCCATCCGACACACACCCTGCCTCTCTTTCCCTCACATATCCCCCCATCAGACACACACCCTGCCTCTCTTTCCCTCACATATCCCCCCATCAGACACACACCCTGCCTCTCTTTCCCTCACATATCCCTACCCCCCATCAGACACACACCCTGCCTCTCTTTCCCTCACATATCCCCCCATCAGACACACACCCTGCCTCTCTTTCCCTCACATATCGCTACCCCCATCAGACACACACCCTGCCTCTCTTTCCCTCACATATCCCCCCATCAGACACACACCCTGCCTCTCTTTCCCTCACATATCACTACCCCCCCATCAGACACACACCCTGCCTCTCTTTCCCTCACATATCGCTACCCCCCATCAGACACACACCCTGCCTCTCTTTCCCTCACATATCCCCCCCCCCCCATCAGACACATACCCTTTCACAAACTATCTTATACACAGTCACGGATGCGGGCGTGCACACATACTGATTTGTTCTCCATGGCTCCAGACCCTCTCTATTACCCCTCTGACAACCATCTGTAAGCAATCTGCATTCTGCATGGCTACCAACCCATCTCTTCTCTCCCTCCCTCCCTCCCTCCCAATAGTCCCTGCCCCCATTCTAATCCTCCCTTCCTCCCAACAGTCCCTGCCCCCATTCTAATCCTCCCTTTCTCGCATATCTTTCTCTCTCCCATCCCTCCCTCCCTTCCTCTCCCTCCTATCCCCTTCTCTCTCCAATCTCTCCCTCCCATCCCTCCCTGTCTCTCCCATCACTCCCTCTCCCTCCCATCCCTCCCTGTCCCTCCCATCCCTCCTTCTCTCTCCCATCCCTCCCTCCCTCCCTCTCCCTCCTATCCCCTTCTCTCTCCAATCTCTCCCTCCCATCCCTCCCTCTCTCTGCCGTCCCTCACTCTCTCTCCCATCCCTCCCTCTCCCTCCCATCCCTCCCTCCCTTCCTCTCCCTCCTATCCCCTTCTCTCTCCAATCTCTCCCTCCCATCCCTCCCTCTCTCTCCCATCCCTCCCTCTCCCTCCCATCCCTCCCTCTCTCTCCCATCCCTCCCTCTCCCTCCCATCCCTCCCTGTCTCTCCCATCCCTCACTCTCTCTCCCGTCCCTCTCTTTCTCTCTCTTCTTTGTGTCTTATTGATGAGCCCAAAAGGAGTCCCATTTCCGGAACAGCTCCCAGTCCCAACACTTGGACCTGCCGTAGCCTTACGATACAACTACAGGGCTATTGTAATCTTTACTGTAGATCAGGGTCCAGGACAGGGCTATTGTAATCTCTACTGTAGATCAGGGTCCAGGACAGGGCTATTGTAATCTCTACTGTAGATCAGGGTCCAGGACAGGGTTATTGTAATCTCTACTGTAGATCAGGGTCCAGGACAGGGCTATTGTAATCTCTGCTGTAGATCAGGGTCCAGGACAGGGCTATTGCAATCTCTACTGTAGATCAGTGTCCAGGACAGGGCTATTGTAATCTCTACTGTAGATCAGGGTCCAGGACAGGGCTATTGTAATCTCTACTGTAGATCAGGGTCCAGGACAGGGTTATTGTAATCTCTACTGTAGATCAGGGTCCAGGACAGGGCTATTGTAATCTCTACTGTAGATCAAGGTGCAGGACAGGGTTATTGTAATCTCTACTGTAGATCAGGGTCCAGAACAGTGCTATTGTAATCTCTACTGTAGATCAGGGTCCAGGACAGGGCTATTGTAATCTCTACTGTAGATCAGTGTCCAGGACAGGGCTATTGTAATCTCTACTGTGGATCAGTGTCCAGGACAGGGCTATTGTAATCTCTACTATCAGCCACAGTCTGGTAAAGGGAGTCCTCCAGGAGGACTCAGCCAGCCAGTCAGCCAACCATCCAGCTAGCCAATATGCCAGCCAGCCAGCCAGTCAGCCAATCTGCCAGCCAGTCAGCTAGCCAGCCAGTCAGCCAACCAGCCAGTCAGCCAGCCAGCCAGTAAGCCAACCAGCCAGCTAGCCAACCTGCCAGACAGCCAGCAAGACTACCAGCCAGACAGCCAGTCAACCAGCCAGTCAGCCAGCCAGCCAGTCAGCCAACCAGCCAGTCAGCCAACCAGCCAGTCAGTCAGCCAGCCAGCCAGCCAGTCAGCCAACCAGCCAGTCAGCCAACCAGCCAGCCAGCCAGCCAGCCAGCCAGCCAGTCAGCCAACCAGCCAGTCAGCCAACCAGCCAGCCAGCCAGCCAGCCAGTCAGCCAACCAGCCAGCTAGCCAACCTGCCAGACAGCCAGTAAGACTACCAGCCAGACAGCCAGTCAACCATCTAGCCAGTCAGTCAGTCAGTTAGGGTAAGGGTGGCCTTAAATCACATAGTTGTTTTGTTTTACTGAAACTGAGATCCTCACTGTACCGCTAATGATTTACAACAATATGCCAGAGTAGACAAACAAAAGGAGAGGGGCAAGAAGAGAGAACGAGGAAGAGGTGGGAAGGATTGGGGGAGGAAGATAAGGAAGGATAAATAAGCCGGTGTAGGAAGGCGGTGTAGAGTTACATATCAACCACAGAGGAAGGCGGTGTAGAGTTACATATCAACCACAGAGGAAGGCGGTGTAGAGTTACATATCAACCACAGAGGAAGGCGGTGTAGAGTTACATATCAACCACAGAGGTTGAGTCTGTTTCCCACATGATTTTTCAGAGAACAAACTTGTCATTCAGGCACGTACAAATGCACACACACACACACACACACACATATACACACACACACACACACACACACACACACACACACACACACACACACACACACACACACACACACACACACACACACACACACACACACACATTCATTGAGGGCCATCAAATCAAATCAAATTTATTTATATAGCCCTTCGTACATCAGCTGATATCTCAAAGTGCTGTACAGAAACCCAGCCTAAAACCCCAAACAGCAAGCAATGCAGGTGTAGAAGCACGGTGGCTAGGAAAAACTCCCTAGAAAGGCCAAAACCATCTTGGTCTTAGTTCCTGTCTGTGACAGTGTTAGATACTAGTTCCTGTCTGTGACAGTGTGTGTGTGTGTGTGTGTGTGTGTGTGTGTGTGTGTGTGTGTGTGTGTGTGTGTGTGTGTGTGTGTGTGTGTGTGTGTGTGTGTGTGTGTGTGTGTGTGTGTGTGTGTGTGTGTGTGTGTGTGGGTGTGCATAAAAGTGTGTGTGTGAGTGTGTAAAACGGATATGCGTGCATGCATGTGTGTGTATGAAAGAGCTTGGACATGTACTGTGGAGGAGTGCCGTGTGTTGTCTTGTCACTAGATGGATGTATATGTGTGTGAGCACACGCACAAATGTATGTACTGTATGTATGTGTGTGGAGCATCTGGGAGCTGGATCCTGAAGCTTACACCTCTTGTCTCTCTCTCTCTCTCTCTCTCTCTGTCTCTCTCTGTCTCTCTGTCTCTCGCTCTCTGTCTCTCGCTCTCTGTCTCTCTGTCTCTCTCTCTCTCTCTCTGTCTCTGTCTCTCTCTCTCAATCTCTCTCTGTCTCTCTCTGTCTCTGTCTCTCTCTCAATCTCTCTCTCTCTCTCTCTCTCTCTCTCTCTCTGTCTCTCTCCCTCTCTCTCTCTGTCTCTCTCTCTCTCTGTCTCTGTCTCTCTCCCTCTCTCTGCCTCTCTCTCTCTCTGCCTCTGTCTCTCTCTGTCTCTCTCTGTCTCTCCCTCTCTCTGTCTCTCTCTCTCGTTTGTTCTATTCCCAGTAGGTCGTCTGGTGTGAGGAAGGAAGGCTCCAGAAGCTGAGAGGAGAGCAGAGGGAAGGGTTAGAACAGAGTTAGAACAGAGGGAAGGGTTAGAACAGAGTTAGAACAGAGGGAAGGGTTAGAACAGAGGGAAGGGTTAGAACAGAGTTAGAACAGAGGGAAGGGTTAGAACAGAGTTAGAACAGAGGGAAGGGTTAGAACAGAGTTAGAACAGAGGGAAGGGTTAGAACAGAGTTAGAACAGAGGGAAGGGTTAGAACAGAGTTAGAACAGAGGGAAGGGTTAGAACAGAGGGAAGGCATCTGTATGCTTTCTGACTGACAGTAAAGAGAAAGATGGAGCAGACAGATGGAGCAGAAAGATGGAGCAGACAGATGGAGCAGAAAGATGGAGCAGAAAGATGGAGCAGACAGATGGAGCAGAAAGATGGAGCAGACAGGTGGAGCAGACAGATGGAGCAGAAAGATGGGGCAGACAGATGGAGCAGAAAGATGGAGCAGAAAGATGGAGCAGACAGATGGAGCAGACAGATGGAGCAGAAAGATGGAGCAGACAGATGGAGCAGACAGATGGAGCAGAAAGATGGAGCAGACAGATGGAGCAGACAGATGGAGCAGACAGATGGAGCAGACAGATGGAGCAGACAGATGGAGCAGACAGATGGAGCAGACAGATGGAGCAGTTCCTGTACAAAAAGAAGAATGGAAAAAAAACAAGAGAAAACAAAACAAGAAGTGGCGCCAAAATATTTGCACTTTCTCATCCCTATGTTTGACTTTCTATCTGTTTTGATATTTGTTTGATATTTTCTAGTGTGACTTAAAATATCTCGATAAGAATAATAACTCTTCTTCTCATTGTTAACCTTAATGTTTAAACGCAGCGAGACAGTTATCCCCTGTAAGGTTCTTCACTGGGACATTACCCATGTTGCTGTGGCGTTCTGGGTCTTCACTGGGACATTATCCACGTTTCTGGGTCTTCACTGGGACATTATCCATGTTTCTGGGTCTTCGCTGGGACATTATCCACGTTTCTGGGTCTTCACTGGGACATTATCCATGTTTCTGGGTCTTCACTGGGACATTATCCATGTTTCTGGGTCTTCGCTGGGACATTATCCTCATTTCTGGGTCTTCACTGGGACATTATCCATGTTTCTGGGTCTTCGCTGGGACATTATCCTCATTTCTGGGTCTTCACTGGGACATTATCCATGTTTCTGGGTCTTCACTGGGACATTATCCATGTTTCTAGGTCTTTGCTGAGACATTATCCATGCTTCTGGGTCTTCACTGGGACATTATCCATATTTCTGGGTCTTCACTGGGACATTATCCATGCTTCTGGGTCTTCAATGGGACATTATCCATGCTTCTGGGTCTTCACTGGGACATTATCCATATTTCTGGGTCTTCACTGGGACATTATCCATGCTTCTGGGTCTTCACTGGGACATTATCCATGTTTCTGGTTCTTCACTGGGACATTATCCATGTTTCTGGTTCTTCACTGGGACATTATCCATGCTTCTGGGTCTTCACTGGGACATTATCCATGCTTCTGGTTCTTCCCTGGGACATTATCCATGTTTCTGGTTCTTCACTGGGACATTATCCATGCTTCTGGGTCTTCACTGGGACATTATCCATGCTTCTGGGTCTTCACTGGGACATTATCCATGCTGCTTTGGCATTCTTGCAACACAACATCCTGTCATTTCATATAATAGCACACGAAGGTAGAAGCACAGTTAAATGTGTCTTCGAACACAGCAAACTATTTCCTGTTTATCCGTCAGTCCCAATGTTACTCTGTCAGCTGTGAGGCTGTGTTCTCTCTGTTCTGTCTCCTTAATGACACAGGAGCTGATGACACAAATAAGGTTTTTTTAAACGAGCTGCAAATCAACAGCCTCAGTTTGCTCTACAATAAACTGCTAATCTGTAGCTGTAACCAGCAGAAAACAATGACAACCAGTTAGATCACCAGTTAGATCACCTGTTAGATCACCAGTTAGATCACCTGTTAGATCACCAGTTAGATCACCAGTTAGATCACCAGTTAGATCACCAGTTAGATCACCTGTTAGATCACCAGTTAGATCACCTGTTAGATCACCAGTTAGATCACCTGTTAGATCACCAGTTAGATCACCTGTTAGATCACCTGTTAGATCACCAGTTAGATCACCAGTTAGATCACCTGTTAGATCACCAGTTAGATCACCTGTTAGATCACCAGTTAGATCACCTGTTAGATCACCTGTTAGATCACCTGTTAGATCACCTGTTAGATCACCTGTTAGATCACCAGTTAGATCACCTGTTAGATCACCAGTTAGATCACCTGTTAGATCACCAGTTAGATCACCTGTTAGATCACCAGTTAGATCACCAGTTAGATCACCAGTTAGATCACCTGTTAGATCACCAGTTAGATCACCTGTTAGATCACCAGTTAGATCACCAGTTAGATCACCAGTTAGATCACCAGTTAGATCACCAGTTAGATCACCAGTTAGATCACCTGTTAGATCACCAGTTAGATCACCAGTTAGATCACCAGTTAGATCACCTGTTAGATCACCAGTTAGATCACCTGACGATCATGTATTTTTTTTGGTGTGTGTGTTCATGAACCCCAGGAAGACTAGCTGTTGTCATAGGGGTCCTGGGATCCGAAAAGAAAGATGAAAGATCAGAGTTCAGCTGCAGAAGTAAAGAGACTCGATCCCCCATAATTCACCCCTTCAGAAGTCCAGTAGCTGTGTGAAGTGTTATTTGCGTTGGTCCCTGACTAGAGAGGCTATATGTACAGGGAAGTAGTGCACAAATACAAGCGAATGTGTTCAGTATGTTTTGTTTTGTAAAATGTATATGAACTGCAATATTCATTATGTGAAAATGGTATGGGGTGGAAAGGAAACTGTGAGACTGACTGAGTTAAGTTTAAAGTATTTCTTTAAGAGTCATAATAATGAGAGGTTTAGACATTAAACCCCTGGCACTGTATTTTAAATCAACCATAAGATAATTTAGGCAGAACAGACACTGAACAGGCAAACAGAGACAGAGAGAGATAGGGGGGTGTATTCACTAGGAACCAAACAGAAGTAAACAGGACGAAACGGGGAGGGACCCTAACTGAATTTGTCCAATAGAAACTCTTGTTTCTTTTTTTGCTACGGTGTGCGCTAATGAATACACCTCGGCTGAAATTCCCATGTCAGAAACACATTTGTCTATGGTCTGTTATGCTAACCCATTAGGTTAAATAATATGTTACCGTAACCACAGGTCTGATACCACTTCAACAGTGGCGGAACGACTGAAAATGTCACCACAGTCATCATTTTAAAAAAAAATCAAAAAATAAATAAAAGACTGACGGAAAAAAAGAATGATATCCACAATTGTTATCTTTCTAAATTCAGAAAGTTGAGGTTTGTTTATTTGTGATTGTTTATGTGTGTATTTGTTTGCCTATATGGACTCATCCCTGGAAACCATACACTGTCCCCGTGGAACTAAAGTAAGAGAGAAGGCTCTCAATGTAAATATGTATCATATTCTGTTGTTGGTTTCCTTGTTTCATTGTGGAGCTTTTGGACTTAAACTTTCTAAAAAGCAATACCATCTTTTATTTTATTCACATCACGACAAATAGCGGTACTAAATGTACTCATGACACATTAATATAGGACCCAAACTGTAAGACCATCCCTAATTTTTTTGGAGTGTAGACCTCTCCCACAGCATTTGACTTCCTGTATGTAACAGGTGTCAATGTGGTTGCTTTGGACACGGGAAGAAGAATATCTCTAAGGGGAACAAGAGCACATTACTGACCCCTTCTGGTGAAAATATATCACTGCTTTTAGAAAGGGGCCGTCTCAAACGCAAGCATCTAGTTCACTATATCTTTTAGACAGGTGTGTTACAACACGAGGACTTTACTAAGCAATAGCTTTTTCTTTTGACCAAGCCAGTTGACTTCCATAATTTGAAATAAACATTTTTAAAGAATCTTGGGTTTCTTTTTGATTTATGTTCAATCGTTGAGATCTCCGCTGACAAGTGATCACAGTGAAAAGTAGTATTTGACCATAGAATTATATTGAAATTGAATAAGAATGAATGACATTTCTACAAATATATTTCTGTATTTGACAGCTTCCTGGTTCTTTGTGTGGCTTTACTGTTATAAAGCCATAACTGTAACAGACTTAGCCGGTAGGTCCGTTGCTGACAGTAGATCACAATGTCAGATAGGAGCTATTAAAGAATGGTTGATTGGTCTGTATCAAGACAACACATGGTGATACAAGTCCTTACTGTAGTCTGGATAGTAGGTGATCTCTCATCACCATGTGTTGCCGTTTGGGATCATACATCACATGTGAGATGTCCTGATTAGTTTGGGATCATACATCACATGTGAGATGTCCTGATTAGTTTGGGATCATACATCACATGTGAGATGTCCTGATTAGTTTGGGATCGGGATAGGGGTAGGGGGTAGGGGGTAGGATGAGGTGCAGGATGGGGTAGGGTGGGGTGCAGGATAGGGGTAGAGGGTAGGGAGTAGGATGGGTTGCAGGATAGGGGTAGAGGGTAGGGGACAGGGGTTAGGATGGTTGAAGGATGGGGTGCAGGATAAGGGTATGGGATAGCACAGACTGGAATATTTTCCAGGATTCATCCAATGGCATTGAGGAGTTTAACACCTCAGCCATCGGCTTCATCAATAAGTGCATCGACGATGTCTTCCCCACAGTGACCGTACGTACATATCCCAACCAGAAGCTATAGATTACAGGCAACATCCTCATCGAGCTAAAGACTGGAGCTGCCGCTTTCAAGGAGCGGGGACGCAAATCTGGACGCCTATAAGAAATCCCGCTATGCTCTCAGACGAACCATCAAACAAACCAGCAAACAAGCAAAGCGTCAATACAGGACAAAGACTGAATCATACTACACCGGCTCTGATGCTCGTCGGATGTGGCAGGGCTTAAAAACCTCTCCCTGTCTGAGTCTGTAATACCTACATGTTTCAAGCAGATCCCACACTTCCCTTTCCCACCTGGACAAAATGAACACCTATGTGAGAAAGCTGTTTTTTGATTACAGCTCCGCTTTCAACACCATAGTGCCCACGAAGCTCATCACTATGCTAAGGACCCTGGGACTAAACAGCTCCCTCTGCAACTGGATCCTGGACTTCCTGACGGGCCACCCCCAGGTGGTGAGGGTAGGCAACAACACGTCTGCCACGCTGATCCTCAACAGTGGGGCCCCTCAGGAGTGTGTACTTAGTCCCCTCCAGTACTCCCTGTTCACCAACGATGGCGTGGCCAAACACTACTCCAACACATAATTAGGTTTGCTGACGAAGCATCCCGATTGGCGCAGTGTCTAAGACACTGCATCGCAGTGCTAGCTGTGCCACCAAAGATTCTGGGGCAGAGTCCAGGCTCTGTCGCAGCCGGCCGCGACCGGGAGACCCATGGGGCGGCGCACAATTGGCCCAGCGTTGTCTGGGTTAGGGGAGGGTTAGACCGGCAGGGATGTCCTTGTCCCATCACGCACCAGCGTCTCCTGTGGCGGGCCGGGCGCAGTGCACGTTGACACAGTCGCCAGGTGTACGGTGTTTCCTCCGACACATTGGTGCGGCTGGCTTCTGGGTTAAGTGGGCATTGTGTCAAGAAGCAGTGCGGCTTGGTTGGGTTGTGTTTCGGAGGACACACGTCTCCCTACCTTCGCCTCTCCCGAGTCCGTACGGGAGTTGCAGCGATGAGACAAGACTGTAACTACCAATTGGATACCACAAAATTGGGGAGAAAAAGGCGTACATTTTTATTTTTTATTAATCATTTTTAAAAGTTTGCTGACGACACAACAGTGGTTTGATCACCGACAACAATGAGACAGCCTACAGGAGGTCAGAGAACTGGCAGTGTGATGCCAGGAAAACAACCTCTCCCTCAATGTGAGCAAGACAAAGGAGCTGATCGTGGACTACAGGAAAAGGAGGGCCGAACAGGCCCCCATAGTGGAGCGGGTCGAGAATTTCAAGAGCTTGGTGTCCACATTACCAACGATCTATCATGGTCTAAACACACCAAGACAGTTGTGAAGAGGTCATGACAACACCTTATCCCCCCCCTCAGGAGACTGAAAATATTTGGCATGGGTCCAGATCCTCAAAAACTTCTAGAGCTGCACCATCGAGAGCATCCTGATCGGTTGCATCACCGCCTGGTATGGCAACTGCTCGGCATCTGACCGTAAGGCGCTACAGAGGGTAGTGCGTACGGCCAAGTACATCACTGGGGCCAAGCTTCCTGCAATCCAGGTCCTATATAATAGGCGGTGTCAGAGGAAAAGCCCATAAAATTGTCAGAGACTCCAATCACCCAAGTCATAGACTGTTTTCTCTCCTACCGCACAACAAGCGATACCAGAGCTCCAAGTCTAGGACCAAAAGGCTCCTTAACAGCTTCTACCCCCAAGCCATTAGACTGCTGAACATTTAATCACATTGCCCCTGGACTATTACATTGACCCACCCCCCACTCACATTTGTTTTTACACTGCTGCTACTCGCTGTTTATTATCTATGCATAGTCACTCTACTCTCTTCTTCATGTACAGATGACCTCTTACCTGTACCCCCGCACAATGACTTGGTACCGGTACCCCCGCACAATGACTTGGTACCGGTACCCCCGCACAATGACTTGGTACCGGTACCCCCTGTATATAGGGGGGTAGGTAGGGGGTAGGATGGCGTGCAGGATAGGGGGTAGGGGGTAGGATGGGGTGCAGGGTAGTGGATAGGATGGGGTGCAGGGTAGGGGTTGGGTGGGGTGCAGGGTAGGGTGGGGAGTAGGATGGGTGCAGTATAGGGAGTAGGATGGGGTGCAGGGTAGGGGTTGGGTGGGGTGCAGGGTAGGGTAGGGAGTAGGATGGGGTGCAGTATAGGGAGTAGGATGGGGTGCAGGGTAGGGGGTAGGATGGGGTGCAGGGTAGAGGGTTGGATGGCGTGCAGGGTAGGGGGTAGGATGGGGTGCAGGGTAGGGAGTAGGATGGGGTGCAGGGTAGGGGGTTAGATGGGGTCAGGATAGGGGGTAGGGGTACTGCAGGCCCCTCACCCGGCGTCTCGAGTCCAGAATGGCCCCTATCGTGTACGCCGGGGACCCCTCGATGTCCAGAGGGGGAGGAGGGACCTCCGGCACCTCACCGTCCTGCAGGGGACCACCGGCCTGAGGAGAGACACATGAAACGAGGGGATAATATGTTAATAGGAAGGGAGTTATAATCGATAACACACCTCGTTTATCCTCCTCAGGACTTTGAAGGGCCCCACACACTGCGGCCCCAGCTTCCGGCAGGGCAAGCGGAGGGGTAGGTTTCGGGTCGATAGCCAGATCCTGTCCCCCGGTACAAACACGGGGGCCTCACTGCAGTGGTGGTCAGCACTCCTCTTCTGCCATCCATTGGCTTGTTTGAGGGCTCCCTGGACGGCTCTCCAGGTCTCCTTGGAGCGCTGCACCCACTCCTCCACCGCAGGAACCTCGGTCTGACTCGGATGCCAAGGTTCCAGGACCGGCTGGTAGCCCAGCACACACTGGAACAGAGATAGGTTTGTCGAGGAGTGACGGAGTGAGTTTTGGGCCAACTCCGCCCATGGGACATACCTAGACCACTCCCTGGGCCGGTCCTGGCAATACGACTACAGAAACCTACCCACCTCCTGGTTCACTCTCTCCACCTGCCCATTACTCTCGGGGTGATAACCGGAGGTCAGGCTGACCGAGACCCCCAGACGTTCCATGAACGCCCTCCATACCCGGGACGTGAACTGGGGACCCCGATCAGAGACGATGTCCTCCGGCACCCCGTAGGGCTGTAGGGATACCGGGCAATGGGAGGAGACGGCAGGACTTAGAGAACCGATCCACACCAACAAGACTGTAGTGTTCCCCTGAGACGGGGGGAGATCGGTCAGGAAATCCACTGATAAGTGAGACCATGGCTGTTGTGGAACGGGGAGGGGTTGTAAACTTCCCTCTAGGAAGGTGCCTCGGCGCACACCGAACAGGAAGAGACATAAACCTTAACGTCCCTAGCCAAGGTGGGCCACCAATACTTCCCCCGGAGGACCCGCACTGTCCTCGCCCTCTGGGTCGCCCTCGAGGCCGGTGTCGCTGCGGGAACCGCGTGTCGGGGGGGGTACTGTCACGACTCTTGATAGTTTTAATTCACCACACCAGTGAAAACGACGTCAACCCAAACAAAGGCCCAAAACACGGGGAACTAAACAGTTCAGTAAAACACACACAGACAACCGTGACTTACAGTCGTGCACAAATCGTACACTGAAAATAATCCCGCACACCCAGCAGGCAGGCCGGCTGGATAATAAAGCCCAACCAATTAACTAAACACAGGTGTAACTAATCAACAGACAAGGGGGAAAAAAGGATCAGTGGCAGCTAGTAGGCTGGCGAAGACCGCCGAGCGCCACCAGAACAGGAAGGGGAGGAGTCGTGACATATACAATGCTATCAGCCCCCTTCCCTTTTCCCACCAAGAACCCAATGGTCACTCTGACATCTCCTCTGAGAACCTTCCAGAAGAACAACCATCTTTGCAGCACTCCACGATTCAAGCCTTTGTGGTAGTGGCCAGACGGAAGCTACTCCTCAGTAAAAGGCAAATGACAGCCCGCTTGGAGTTTGAGAAAAAAGGCACATAAAGAACTCTCAGACCACGAGAAACAAGATTCTCTGGTCTGATGAAAACAAGATTGAACTCTTTGACCTGAATGCCAACCGGCCCATCTGGAGGAAACCTGGCACCATACCTTACGGTGAAGCGTGGTGGTGGCATCATCATGCTGTGGGTATGTTTGGCGCAAAGTACAGAGAGATCATTTGGAGAAAGTAGAGTAAGGATCGAGAGAAAGATGAACCGAACAAAGTATAGAGAGATCCTTGATGAAAACCTGGTCCAGAGCGCTCAGGACCTCAGACTGGGGGCGAAGCTGCACCTTTCAACAGGACAACTACCCTAAGCACACAACCAAGACAACGCAGGAGTGGCTTCGGGACAAGTATTTGAATGTCCTCCAGCCAGAGCTCGGACTTGAACCTGATCAAACATCCCTGGAAAGACCTCAAAAAATAGCTGTTCTTCATGATGGGGAAAAAAAGGCAGAAGGGTCTTCAACATTTAAAAAGATTGTAAGCGAATGTGGTTTTCCTGCTAGAGTTACACTTCAATAAATGAGAAAATATATATTTAAAGAGTTGGGTTGGAGAGGTCTATACTGCCACCTACTGTATTAACAGCAGCGGTGTAGGTATCCCGATACATAAGAATACACCCTTTTCCCTAAAATCCCGGCACACGGACCAAGAAGGATGTTTTTGTATTTGGAGTTGTACCTTACATGGGTGAAAACACATTGATTGCATTGTTTATCCCCCTCAGGGGCAAAGCTGGTGTTTGTTTTAGATGGCATTCAAACTATATCAAATCAAACCCAGACAAGAACTTTTTATTTTAGCAGGTGACCTAAATCAGGAACCTCCAAAGAGGCAAAAGAAATGGCCTCTACAAATACTTTACAGGACACCTGGAGATATTCCTCAAAGTATGAAAAGCTATTCAAAAATGTACACTACATCCTGGGTTGTAAAATCAATGATCATTCAATGATATCCGATTGTTCTCCTCTATTGTTGTGACAAGCTGGCCAATACCTTGCCATCTAAAAGGCTTAGAAGAGGAACTGAGAAATGGATCGTTATAAAGGTTCTTAATTTAATTTAAAAAGGGCAGACTGACAAATTAAATGACTGGTGGCTGAAAAAGATGCCACTCCCACAGTCAGGAAACAGGCCTCTGTACCAAGTAGCCACTCCCACAGTCAGGAAACAGGCCCCTGTGCCAAGTAGCCACTCCCACAGTCAGGAAACAGGCCCCTGTGCCAAGTAGCCACTCACACAGTCAGGAAACAGGCCCCTGTGCCAAGTAGCCACTCCCACAGTCAGGAAACAGGCCCCTGTGCCAAGTAGCCACTCCCACAGTCAGGAAACAGGCCCCTGTGCCAAGTAGCCACTCCCACAGTCAGGAAACAGGCCTCTGTGCCAAGTAGCCACTCCCACAGTCAGGAAACAGGCCTCTGTACCAAGTAGCCACTCACACAGTCAGGAAACAGGCCCCTGTGCCAAGTAGCCACTCCCACAGTCAGGAAACAGGCCTCTGTACCAAGTAGCCACTCACACAGTCAGGAAACAGGCCTCTGTGCCAAGTAGCCACTCCCACAGTCAGGAAACAGGCCTCTGTACCAAGTAGCCACTCACACAGTCAGGAAACAGGCCTCTGTGCCAAGTAGCCACTCCCACAGTCAGGAAACAGGCCCCTGTGCCAAGTAGCCACTCCCACAGTCAGGAAACAGGCCCCTGTGCCAAGTAGCCACTCCCACAGTCAGGAAACAGGCCCCTGTGCCAAGTAGCCACTCCCACAGTCAGGAAACAGGCCCCTGTGCCAAGTAGCCACTCCCACAGTCAGGAAACAGGCCCCTGTGCCAAGTAGCCACTCCCACAGTCAGGAAACAGGCCCCTGTGCCAAGTAGACACTCCCACAGTCAGGAAACAGGCCCCTGTGCCAAGTAGCCACTCCCACAGTCAGGAAACAGGCCCCTGTGCCAAGTAGCCACTCCCACAGTCAGGAAACAGGCCCCTGTTCCAAGTAGACACTCCCACAGTCAGGAAACAGGCCCCTGTGCCAAGTAGCCACTCCCACAGTCAGGAAACAGGCCCCTATGCCAAGTAGCAAATCCCACAGTCAGGAAACAGGCCTCTGTGCCAAGTAGCCACTCCCACAGTCAGGAAACAGGCCTCTGTACCAAGTAGCCACTCACACAGTCAGGAAACAGGCCTCTGTACCAAGTAGCCACTCACACAGTCAGGAAACAGGCCCCTGTGCCAAGTAGCCACTTCCACAGTCAGGAAACAGGCCCCTGTGCCAAGTAGCAAATCCCACAGTCAGGAAACAGGCCTCTGTGCCCAGTAGCCACTCCCACAGTCAGGAAACAGGCCTCTGAACCAAGTATCCACTCACACAGTCAGGAAACAGGCCCCTGGGCCAAGTAGCCACTCCCACAGTCAGGAAACAGGCCCCTGTGCCAAGTTTTCACTCCCACAGTCAGGAAACAGGCCCCTGTGCCAAGTAGCCACTCACACAGTCAGGATACAGGGTCAGGATAAAGGTCCCTGTGTCAAGTAGCCACTCATACAGTCAGGAAACAGGCCCCTGTGCCAAGTAGCCGCTCCTACAGTCAGGAAACAGACCCCTTTGCCAAGTAGACACTCCCACAGTCAGGAAACAAGCCCCTGTGCCAAGTAGCCACTCCCGCAGTCAGGAAACAGGCCCCTGGGCCAAGTAGCCACTCACACAGTCAGGGAAAAGGCCCCTGTGCCAAGTAGCCACTCTCACTAACTAGACAATACAATGAGCAATGCAATACAACAGGAAGTGTTTGGAGATGATAGAAAGTTCTGGATCAAATGGAAAGACAAAATGAATACAATTTCCTCTCAGTACTCTACAGTTTAATAATGTAAATAAATACTTTGAATAGGCAATCAGGCAGTCAGGCTTAATTACACCAACAGTAAATACATTCTGAAATGTATTAAATACATAAATAAACAATCTTGGAGGGAGAAACTGCCCAACATAATCTGGGATGCTTTTAAGGCGTACATTAAGGGGAATGATAATACTAAAACAAAGAAATAAAATGAAAGTTACATTTGAAAGAAAAATAAATCACTATATTAGAAAGGTAAAGAAGAAAATAAAACTTCTGAACTTAAGAATATTATATAATATAATATATATATAAAATATAATATAATATAATATAATATATATATAAAATGTAATAGAATATAATATAATATAATATATATAAAATGTAATAGAATATAATATAATATATATATAAAATGTAATAGAATATAATATAATATAATATATATATAAAATATAATATAATATAATATAATATATATATAAAATATAATAGAATATTGTATTATATAATATAATATATATATATAAAATATAATAGAATATTGTATTATATAATATAATATATATATAAAATATAATAGAATATTGTATTATATAATATAATATATATATAAAATGTAATAGAATATAATATAATATATATATAAAATATAATAGAATATAATAGAATATAATATATATATAAAATATAATAGAATATTGTATTATATAATATACATATAAAATATAATAGAATATTGTATTATATAATATATATATATATATAAAATATAATAGAATATTGTATTATATAATATAATATATATATATAAAATATAATAGAATATTGTATTATATAATATAATATATATATAAAATATAATAGAATATTGTATTATTTAATATAATATATATATAAAATACAATAGAATATTATATTATATAATATAATATATATATAAAATATAATAGAATATTGTATTCTATAATATAATATATATATAAAATATAATAGAATATTATATTATATAATATAATATATATATAAAATATAATAGAATATTATATTATATAATATAATATATATATAAATATAATAGAATAGAATATTATATTATATAATATAATATATATATAAAATATAATAGAATATTGTATTTTTTACTTTTTTGAAGAGAGCCAACAACTACAGGTTAAATCCCAAAATAATGGTGAATTAACCTGGTGTAACGGCTTTCTTCCGTCGAAGGAGAGTCGGACCAAAATGCAGCGTGGCTATTGCAATCCATGTTTATTAAATAATAAAGAAACACGAACTTACAAAAACAATAAACGTAATGTGAAAACCGAAACAGCCCTATATGGTGCAAACACAAAGACAGGAACAATCACCCACAAAATACACAGTGAAACCCAGGCTACCTAAATATGGTTCCCAATCAGAGACAACGAGAATCACCTGACTCTGATTGAGAACCGCCTCAGGCAGCCAAACCTATGCTACACCCCTACTCAGCCGCAATCCCAATGCCTACAAAACCCCAATACGAAACACAACAAAGTAAACCCATGTCACACCCTGGCCTGACCAAATATATAACGAAAACACAAAATACTATGACCAAGGCGTGACACCTGATAAACATCTCATTACACGAATACACGCCAAAACATTTATCATTAAAAAAATATAAAGATACAATTGTTTTAATTAGAAACAACAACGCTATTAATAACCATTTTTAAAAGCTTCTATGAAAATGTATATAAAACAGAATTAAGCAACAGTTGGACAGATCCTACCACCTTCTGAGACTCAATAACCCTGTAGTAACTACCAGCAGATTGAATAAAAAATATAAAATATTACAAGAAAACAAAAGTAGTGCACTATAAAGGGGGAGCGATTTTGGGACTCACACGTGGTGTTTGGTGGTTCTGCGTGTTTCCAGGTGGGGTTCTGATCCATCAGAGCCCATGACAGATAATGACCCTGGGTTACTAGGGGGTTGCTATAGCTAATCACTGTGGTGGGAGGACACGGGCATAGTGTGTGTGTGTGTGTGTGTGTGTGTGTGTGTGTGTGTGTGTGTGTGTGTGTGTGTGTGTGTGTGTGTGTGTGTGTGTGTGTGTGTGTGTGTGTGTGTGTGTCGGGGTCAGTGTTCAACATTTACGGGTCTCATGCCCTCTCCTTCTAAAACAGCACCAGCTGCCAGGAGGCCAGAGTTGCGGGGTCAGGGGTCATGTTCCAGGCAGGCATGCTGATTGACAACCCATCTGGAGGATCAGAGGTTTAGGATCTTCAGGTGGTGTCTCCCTCCCCCCCGACACACACACACACACACACTTCTAATCACTGTGGTGGGAGGACAGAGTGTGAGTGAGTGTGTGTGCCTGCATGTGCTTGTTTGCGCGCGCATGTGTTTCTCGTTATTTGTGTGTGTGTGCGTGTATGTGTGTGTGTGTGTATATGTGTGTGTGTGTGTGTGTGTGTGTGTGTGTGTGTGTGTGTGTGTGTGTGTGTGTGTGTGTGTGCGTGCGTGCGTGTGTGTGTGTGTGCGTGCGTGTGAGTGTGAGCGTGCGTGCGTGCATGTGTGTATGTGTGTATATGTGCGTGCATGCGTGTGTGTGTGTGTGAGTGTGAGCGTGCATGTGTGTGTGTGTGTGTGTGTGTATATGTGTGTGTGTGTGTGTGTGCGTGCGTGCGTGCGTGTGTGTGTGCGTGTGTGTGTGTGTGTGCGTGTGTGTGTGTGTATATGTGTGTGTGTATATGTGCGTGCATGCGTCTGTGTGAGTGTGTGAGTGTGTGTGTGTGTATATGTGTGTGTGTGTGTATGTGTGTGTGCGTGTGTGCGTGCTTGCGTGTGTGTGTGTGTGTGTGTGTGTGTGTGTGTGTGTGTGTGTGTGTGTGTGTGTGTGCGTGCGTGCATGCTTGCGTGTGTGTGTATATGTGTGTGTGTGTGTGTGTGTGTGTGTGCGTGCGTGCGTGCTTGCGTGTGTGTGTGTGTGTGTGTGCGTGCATGCGTGTGTGTGTGTGTGTGTATATGTGTGTGTGTGTGTGTGTGTGTGTGTGTGTGTGTGTGTGTGTGTGTGTGTGTGTGTGTGTGTGTGTGTGTGTGTGTGTGTGTGTGTGTGTATATGTGTATATGTGTGTGTGCGTGTGTGTGTGTGTGTTACAGAGTATTTTAGTAACTTCAGAATGGATCATAAAGGTTTCCTTGTATTTGTATTTTATTTTCTGATTATAGTGAAGTAGGAAACATCTAATCTTTCACCTAAATTGTCATGTCAAAGAATATGCTGATTTACTAAGAGCTACTCCAGTGGTCATCTGCGATAACCGAGAACTGCAGAGCAATTTCACTGTTTCTGTTTTTAGGCGATGTCGGAAGTGCAACCGGGTTGGAGCTGTCAAATCGGTGAACGGCTACTCTTGTCGTCATTGTCACGAAACCACCAACCCCTTAAATCCCGGTTTAGGAATTCAAAATGAGAAAGTGAAAGCTACACAGAAAATAATGACTCTGAAATTGAAAATCATTCAACAAAATCATAAGGATATCAGCCTTGTTGAGCTGTAGATTACAACACACGATCAAGTGTTCAGCCTTGTTGAGCTGTAGATTATAACACACGATCAAGTGTTCAGCCTCGTTGAGGTGTAGATTACAACACACAATCAAGTGTTCAGCCTCGTTGAGGAGACTAGTTACCTGTCCAAAATTGTAATCAGTAAAGTACCTTTTGGATTACTCAAAAGTAATTGATCTGATTACTTTTAGATAGCTTTGCCCTTAAGAGGTGCTGGTCAGTAGCATGGCACAGTAACAAAGTCATAAAATGTGATTTTTAAAACCTTAACCCTAACCTTAACCACATTCCTAACCCTAATGCCTAAACAAAACCTCAAATGAAGACCCAAAAGCTCAACCCCCCCAAAATCTTCAAGTTTTACAATGTAGCCAATTTTGACTTTGCAGCTATCCCGTCTAGCTGAAATCACTCAGTTCTCCCTCATCCCAGTAAACGTCAACCTGCTTAAGAAACATGAATTTTACCAAATGAATGACATTTATTGCAGAATAAATCAATTTTGACTTTGCAGCTATCCTGTTAGAGTTTACAAAGCAGGCTATAAATGGTTGTTTTACTTCATGGGTTATTTTCGGCTTCTTCTAACCCATTGCTTTCTGATACAGATAATAATATGAATCGGCTATATCTTTACATAACAGAACAACAAGAGTCTTGTCAGATTTCCAGTCATTCCAATTAATTGAATACCTCTTGATCGTCGAGAATAGGACCTAGTAATACGGAAATATAGATTAGCCAAATTGTATTACCTGAACATAACACACAAAAATGGGACTAAAGACTAATTAGCCTAATCTGTTTTTTGTTGTTGTTGTTGCTGTTGTCATGGACGACCGATTGGGCTCATTGCTTCGAGTGTGAAAAATAAATGGTGCTCTCAGAATGGCGTGCTTTGAGCACTATCAAAGTGCTATTAGCATGTGAAAAACTAGATGGTAATTTCCCATGAAGAAAATAAAAGCCTGACTCCTGGTCTTCTTAAATGAAACAAGTTGTTGACAGTATGGAGCACAATGCCACATGGGAGTTTAGAAGGGGAGGAACTCCAAGTGTTATTCTATAGGCTGGGATCCGCACTATGCAGCTGTTGCAAGAGTACGTTTTTCACCGGCTGTCGACTGTGGCATATTCATTACTCCGATTCTGTTGCAAAACATTTCTTAAACAGAAGCAAACCGAACAAACTTGGATGGACCGACCTGAATTTGTCCAATAAAAACACCTGTTTAGCTCTGCTTGTTTCCATTTGGTTATTAAACTGTAAAATGTAAGTGATGTCAGTATCGCCCATTGACTATCGACCGCTGCTGCCATCCTTACCTAAAAGTGTTTATTCAAATTGGATAACCTTTGGATGCTGACAGCAGTCGCACCATCAGAAGACATCTTGGACTGTAGTGGTCTCTGATTTGTGATCAGACTCTAAGGCAGAACACACTGCTGATTTTAATGTCATTTTTAAATTGCGAATTGTCTGAGCTGTAGCAGTTTATTGTCTGTGGGAGAGAGAGAGAGAGAGAGAGAGAGAGAGAGAGAGAGAGAGAGAGAGAGAGAGAGAGAGAGATAAAGAGAGAGAATGAGAGAGAGAAAGAGGGAGAGAGAAAGAGAGAGAGCGAAGGAGAGACAAACAGAGAGAGAAAGAGAGATAAAGAGAGAGAATGAGAGAGAGAAAGAGGGAGAGATAGAAAGAGAGAGAGAAAGAGAGACAGAAAGAGAGAGAGGGAGAAAGAGAGAGGAGAGACAGAGAGAGTACAGGTTTCCCTGTAAAGATGGCAGGTTGCTCCCAGAGGGCATTGGGGCATCAGAGGGCATTAGGGCATCAGAAGAGGGAGGAGGGAGAGAGGGAGGAGCTTGCAGGGAGGAGAGAGAGAAATCAAGTAGGAGGGAGGGAGGAGGGGGAGGGAGATGGGAGAGGGAGGGAGGGAGGGAGGGAGGAGGGAGGAGGGAGGAGGGAGAGGGAGGAGGGAGGGAGGGAGGAGGGAGGGACCACCACCACCCTCACCACCACCCCCACCATCACCACCACCACCATCACCACCACCACCACCCCCACCCACCACCACCACCACCACCCCCCCACCATCACCACCACCCCCACCATCACCACCACCACCACCCCCCCACCACCACCACCACCCCCACCCCCACCACCACCACCCCCACCCCCACCACCCCACCATCACCCCACCACCACCATCACCACCATCACCCCCACCATCACCACCACCATCACCACCACCACCATCACCACCACCACCACCACCCCCACACCCCCACCATCACCCCACCACCACCATCACCACCACCATCACCCCACCACCACCATCACCACCACCACCCCCACCATCAACACCACCACCCCCACCATCACCCCCATCACCACCATCACCACCACCACCCCCACCATCACCACCACCACCCCCACCATCACTACCACCACCCCCACCATCACCACCACCACCCCCACCATCACCACCACCATCACCACCACCACCACCACCACCACCATCACCACCACCACCCCCACCATCACCACCACCATCACCACCACCATCACCACCACCATCACCACCACCCCCACCATCACCACCACCCCCCACCCCCACCATCACCACCATCACCACCACCACCCCCATCACCACCACCACCACCACCTCCACCACCACCACCACCACCCCACCATCACCCCCACCACCACCCCCACTGTCACCACCACCACCCCCACCGTCACCCACATCACCCCACCACCACCATCACCCCACCACCACCACCACCCCCACCATCACCACCACCACCACCATCACCACCACCACCCCCACCATCACCCCACCACCACCATACCACCACCATACCACCACAACCCCCACCATCACCACCACCACCATCACCACCACCACCCCCACCACCATACCACCACCACCATACCACCCCCATCACCACCACCACCATACCACCACCATCACCACCACCACCATACCACCACCATCACCACCACCACCATACCACCACCATACCACCACCATACCACCACCACCATACACCACCATCACCACCACCATACCACCACCATACCACCACCACCTCCACCACAATCACCACCCCCATCACCACCACCACCATACCACCACCATCACCCCACCACCATACACCACCATCACCACCACCTCCACCACCACCACCATACCACCACCATCACCCCACCACCATACCACCACCATCACCACCACCATCACGACCACCACCATCACCACCACCACCACCATCACCACCACCACCCCAACCATCACCATACCACCACCATACCACCACAACCCCCACCATCACCACCACCACCCCCACCACCATCACCCCACCACAATCACCACCACCATCACCACCACCACCATCACCACCACCACCACCATACACCACCATACCACCACCATACCACCACCACCACCACCACCATACCACCACCATACCACCACCACCACCACCACCATACCACCACCACCACCACCATACCACCACCACCACCACCATACCACCACCACCACCACCATACCACCACCACCATCACCCCACCACCATCACCCCACCACCATACCACCACCATACCACCACCATACCACCACCACCACCATACCACTACCATACCACCACCACCACCATACCACCACCATACCACCACCACCATACCACCACCATACCACCACCACCACCACCACCACCACCACCACCACCACCACCATACCACCACCATACCACCACCACCATACCACCACCACCACCACCACCATACCACCACCACCACCACCACCACCACCCCCACCACCATACCACCACCACCACCACCCCCATCACCACCACCACCATCACCACCCCCACCACCACCACCACCACCACCATACCACCACCACCCCCACCATACCACCACCACCATACCACCACCATACCACCACCACCCCCACCATCACCACCCCCACCATACCACCACCACCATACCACCACCATACCACCATCACCCCACCATCACCACCACCACCATACCACCACCACCCCCACCCCCACCACCACCCCCACCATCACCACCCCCACCATACCACCACCACCATACCACCACCATACCACCACCCCCACCACCATACCACCATACCACCACCACCATACCACCACCACCATACCACCACCACCACCATACCACCACCACCACCACCATACCACCACCACCACCATCACCACCACCACCATACCACCATCACCACCACCATACCACCACCACCATACCACCACCATACCACCACCACCCCCACCATCACCACCCCCACCATACCACCACCACCATACCACCACCATACCACCACCCCCACCACCATACCACCATACCACCATACCACCATACCACCACAACCATACCACCACCACCATACCACCACCACCACCACCATACCACCACCACCACCACCATACCACCACCACCACCATCACCACCACCACCATACCACCACCATCACCACCACCACCATACCACCACCATCACCACCACCACCATACCACCACCACCACCATACCACCACCACCACCATCACCACCACCACCATACCACCACCATACCACCACCACCACCAACATACCACCAACACCACCACCATACCACCACCATACCACCACCCCCACCACCATACCACCATACCACCATACCACCACCACCATACGACCACCACCACCATCACCACCACCACCATACCACCACCACCACCATACCACCATACCACCCCCCACCACCACCACCATACCACCACCACCACCACCACACCACCATACCACCCCCACCACCACCACCATACCACCACCACCACCACCATACCACCATACCACCCCCACCACCCCAACCATCACCATACCACCACCATACCACCACAACCACCACCATACCACCACAACCACCACCACCACCACCATACCACCACCACCACCACCACCACCATACCACCACCATACCACCATCACCACCACCATACCACCACCACCATACCACCACCACCACCACCATACCACCACCACCACCACCATACCACCACCACCACCATCACCACCACCACCATACCACCATCACCACCACCATACCACCACCACCATACCACCACCATACCACCACCACCCCCACCATCACCACCCCCACCATACCACCACCACCATACCACCACCATACCACCACCACCCCCACCATCACCACCCCCACCATACCACCACCACCATACCCCCACCATACCACCACCACCATACCACCACCATACCACCACCCCCACCACCATACCACCATACCACCATACCACCATACCACCACAACCATACCACCACCACCATACCACCACCACCACCACCATACCACCACCACCACCACCATACCACCACCACCACCATCACCACCACCACCATACCACCACCATCACCACCACCACCATACCACCACCATCACCACCACCACCATACCACCACCACCACCATACCACCACCACCACCATCACCACCACCACCATACCACCACCATACCACCACCACCACCACCATACCACCACCACCACCACCATACCACCACCATACCACCACCCCCACCACCATACCACCATACCACCATACCACCATACCACCACCACCATACCACCACCACCACCATCACCACCACCACCATACCACCACCACCACCATACCACCATACCACCCCCACCACCACCACCATACCACCACCACCACCACCATACCACCATACCACCCCACCACCACCACCATACCACCACCACCACCACCATACCACCATACAACCCCCACCACCCCAACCATCACCATACCACCACCATACCACCACAACCACCACCATACCACCACAACCACCACCACCACCACCATACCACCACCACCACCACCACCACCACCATACCACCACCATACCACCATCACCACCACCATACCACCACAACCACCACCATACCACCACAACCACCACCACCACCACCATACCACCACAACCACCACCACCACCACCATACCACCACCATACCACCACCACCACCACCATACCACCACCATACCACCATCACCACCACCATACCACCACAACCACCACCATACCACCACAACCACCACCACCACCACCATACCACCACAACCACCACCACCACCACCATACCACCACCATACCACCACAACCACCACCATACCACCACAACCACCACCACCACCACCATACCACCACAACCACCACCACCACCACCATATCACCACCATACCACCATCACCACCAGCACCACCACCACCACCACCACCCCCACCATCACCACCACCATACCACCACAACCCCCACCATCACCACCACCACCACCACCATACCACCACCACCCCCACCACCCCAACCATCACCATACCACCACCATACCACCACAACCACCACCATACCACCACAACCACCACCACCACCACCATACCACCACCACCACCACCACCACCATACCACCACCATACCACCATCACCACCACCATACCACCACCACCATACCACCACCACCACCACCATACCACCACCACCACCACCATACCACCACCACCACCATCACCACCACCACCATACCACCATCACCACCACCATACCACCACCACCATACCACCACCATACCACCACCACCCCCACCATCACCACCCCCACCATACCACCACCACCATACCACCACCATACCACCACCACCCCCACCATCACCACCCCCACCATACCACCACCACCATACCCCCACCATACCACCACCACCATACCACCACCATACCACCACCCCCACCACCATACCACCATACCACCATACCACCATACCACCACAACCATACCACCACCACCATACCACCACCACCACCACCATACCACCACCACCACCACCATACCACCACCACCACCATCACCACCACCACCATACCACCACCATCACCACCACCACCATACCACCACCACCACCATACCACCATACCACCATACCACCACCACCACCATCACCACCATCACCACCACCACCATACCACCACCATACCACCACCACCACCACCATACCACCACCACCACCACCATACCACCACCATACCACCACCCCCACCACCATACCACCATACCACCATACCACCACCACCACCATCACCACCACCACCATACCACCACCACCACCATACCACCATACCACCCCCACCACCACCACCATACCACCACCACCACCACCATACCACCATACCACCCCCACCACCACCACCATACCACCACCACCACCACCATACCACCATACCACCCCCACCACCCCAACCATCACCATACCACCACCATACCACCACAACCACCACCATACCACCACAACCACCACCACCACCACCATACCACCACCACCACCACCACCACCACCATACCACCATCACCACCACCATACCACCACAACCACCACCATACCACCACAACCACCACCACCACCACCATACCACCACAACCACCACCACCACCACCATACCACCACCATACCACCACCACCACCACCATACCACCACCATACCACCATCACCACCACCATACCACCACAACCACCACCATACCACCACAACCACCACCACCACCACCATACCACCACAACCACCACCACCACCACCATACCACCACCATACCACCACAACCACCACCATACCACCACAACCACCACCACCACCACCATACCACCACAACCACCACCACCACCACCATATCACCACCATACCACCATCACCACCACCACCACCACCACCACCACCACCCCCACCATCACCACCACCATACCACCACAACCCCCACCATCACCACCACCACCACCACCATACCACCACCACCCCCACCATCACCACCACCACCACCACCACCATACCACCACCACCCCCACCATACCACCACCACCATACCACCACCATACCACCACCACCCCCACCATCACCACCCCCACCATACCACCACCACCATACCACCACCATACCACCACCACCCCCACCATCACCACCCCCACCATACCACCACCACCATACCACCACCATACCACCATCACCCCACCACCACCATACCACCACCACCATCACCCCACCACCATCACCCCACCACCATACCACCACCATACCACCACCATACCACCACCACCACCATACCACCACATACCACCACCACCACCATACCACCACCATACCACCACCACCATACCACCACCACCACCACCACCATACCACCACCATACCACCACCACCACCACCACCATACCACCACAACCACCACCACCACCCCCACCACCATACCACCACCATACCACCACCATACCACCACCACCACCACCACCATACCACCACCACCACCACCACCACCCCCACCACCCCCATCACCACCACCACCATCACCACCCCCACCCCCACCACCACCACCATCACCACCACCACCACCACCATACCACCACCACCCCCACCATCACCACCACCACCATACCACCACCACCCCCACCATCACCACCACCACCACCACCACCATACCACCACAACCCCCACATCACCACCACCACCACCACCATACCACCACCACCCCCACCATCACCACCACCACCACCACCACCATACCACCACAACCCCCACCATCACCATCACCACCACCACCATACCACCACCACCACCACCACCACCATACCACCACAACCCCCACCATCACCACCACCACCACGACCATACCACCACCACCCCCACCATCACCACCACCACCACCACCACCATACCACCACCACCCCCACCATACCACCACCACCATACCACCACCATACCACCACCACCCCACCATCACCACCCCCACCATACAACCACCACCATACCACCACCATACCACCATCACCCCACCATCACCACCACCACCATACCACCACCACCCCCACCCCCACCACCACCCCCACCATCACCACCCCCACCATACCACCACCACAATACCACCACCATACCACCACCCCCACCACCATACCACCATACCACCATACCACCATACCACCATACCACCACCACCATACCACCACCACCATACCACCACCACCCCCACCATACCACCACCACAATACCACCACCATACCACCACCCCCACCACCATACCACCATACCACCATACCACCATACCACCATACCACCACCACCATACCACCACCACCATACCACCACCATACCACCACCACCCCCACCATCACCACCCCCACCATACCACCACCACCATACCACCACCATACCACCACCCCCACCACCATACCACCATACCACCATACCACCACCACCATACCACCACCACCATACCACCACCACCATACCACCACCACCACCACCATACCACCACCACCACCATCACCACCACCACCATCACCACCACCACCATACCACCACCATCACCACCACCACCATACCACCACCACCACCATACCACCACCACCACCATCACCACCACCACCATACCACCACCATACCACCACCACCACCACCATAGCACCACCACCATACCACCACCCCCACCACCATACCACCATACCACCATACCACCACCACCATACCACCACCACCACCATCACCACCACCACCATACCACCACCACCACCATACCACCATACCACCCCCACCACCACCACCATACCACCACCACCACCACCATACCACCATACCACCCACACCACCACCACCATACCACCACCACCACCACCATACCACCATACCACCCACACCACCACCACCATACCACCACCACCACCACCATACCACCATACCACCCCCACCACCCCAACCATCACCATACCACCACAACCACCACCATACCACCACAACCACCACCACCACCACCATACCACCACCACCATACCACCACCACCACCCCCACCACCACCACCACCACCCCCACCCCCACCACCACCACCACCACCATACCACCACCATACCACCACCATACCACCACCACCACCTCCACCCCCACCATCACCACCACCACCACCACCACCACCACCCCCACCCCCACCACCACCACCATACCACCACCACCACCACCATACCACCACCATACCACCACCACCATACCACCACCACCACCCCCACCCCCACCACCACCACCACCACCACCACCCCACCACCACCATACCACCACCATACCACCACCACCATACCACCACCATACCACTACCACCACCACCACCCCACCACCACCATACCACCACCATACCACCACCACCATACCACCACCATACCACCACCACCACCACCATACCACCACCATACCACCACCACCACCACCATACCACCACCACCATACCACTACCACCACCATCACCACCACCACCATACCACCACCACCACCATACCACCATACCACCCCCACCACCACCACCATACCACCACCACCACCACCATACCACCATACCACCCCCACCACCACCACCATACCACCACCACCACCACCATACCACCATACCACCCCCACCACCCCAACCATCACCATACCACCACAACCACCACCATACCACCACAACCACCACCACCACCACCATACCACCACCACCATACCACCACCACCACCCCCACCACCACCACCACCACCACCACCCCCACCACCACCACCACCACCATACCACCACCACCACCACCATACCACCACCATACCACCACCATACCACCACCACCATACCACCACCACCACCCCCACCCCCACCACCACCACCACCACCACCACCACCACCCCACCACCACCATACCACCACCATACCACCACCACCATACCACCACCATACCACCACCACCACCACCATACCACCACCACCACCACCACCCCACCACCACCATACCACCACCATACCACCACCACCATCACCACCACCACCCCCACCACCACCACCACCACCACCACCACCCCACCACCACCATACCACCACCATACCACCACCACCACCACCACCACCCCCACCCCCACCACCACCACCACCACCACCACCACCCCCACCACCACCACCACCACCACCACCATCACCACCACCACCACCACCAAGTATACCTTACTCCAAGAAAGGCCAGGTTGATCCCAATCTATGAGTGGAGTTGAAATCTTTTACGAGATTCAAATTTTCAATGCTTTATGTTAAGGAACAACGCAGGCCCCTTGACTCATGATATTCGTCCCCGGTTGATGGACAGGTGCTGCTAGATGGACAGAGGCAGAACATTATCATCATCATCTGGTCTTGGGACTACCAGAACTGCCTGTCTATCCTTCACTGTAGAAGCAACCTCCTCCTCCAGTCCGGTGTCACATTTCAGATGGTCCAGGTACGTAATCACTGGCCTGATGCTCTGCTGGTACCATGCTGTGGTATAAAATGAAGAGGAAAAGCCACACACTCTAGTGCAGGGCTCCAACCCTATTCCTGGAGAGCTCCTGTCCTGTAGGTTTATACCAGAGCTACCCAACCCTGTTCCTGGAGAGCTCCTGTCCTGTAGGTTTACACCAGAGCTACCCAACCCTGTTCCTGGAGAGCTCCTGTCCTGTAGGTTTATACCAGAGCTACCCAACCCTGTTCCTGGAGAGCTCCTGTCCTGTAGGTTTACACCAGAGCTACCCAACCCTGTTCCTGGAGAGCTCCTGTCCTGTAGGTTTACACCAGAGCTACCCAACCCTGTTCCTGGAGAGCTCCTGTCCTGTAGGTTTATACCAGAGCTACCCAACCCTGTTCCTGGAGAGCTCCTGTCCTGTAGGTTTACACCAGAGCTACCCAACCCTGTTCCTGGAGAGCTCCTGTCCTGTAGGTTTACACCAGAGCTACCCAACCCTGTTCCTGGAGAGCTCCTGTCCTGTAGGTTTACACCAGAGCTACCCAACCCTGTTCCTGGAGAGCTCCTGTCCTGTAGGTTTACACCAGAGCTACCCAACCCTGTTCCTGGAGAGCTCCTGTCCTGTAGGTTTACACCAGAGCTACCCAACCCTGTTCCTGGAGAGCTCCTGTCCTGTAGGTTTACACCAGAGCTACCCAACCCTGTTCCTGGAGAGCTCCTGTCCTGTAGGTTTACACCAGAGCTACCCAACCCTGTTCCTGGAGAGCTCCTGTCCTGTAGGTTTACACCAGAGCTACCCAACCCTGTTCCTGGAGAGCTCCTGTCCTGTAGGTTTACACCAGAGCTACCCAACCCTGTTCCTGGAGAGCTCCTGTCCTGTAGGTTTACACCAGAGCTACCCAACCCTGTTCCTGGAGAGCTCCTGTCCTGTAGGTTTACACCAGAGCTACCCAACCCTGTTCCTGGAGAGCTCCTGTCCTGTAGGTTTACACCAGAGCTACCCAACCCTGTTCCTGGAGAGCTCCTGTCCTGTAGGTTTATACCAGAGCTACCCAACCCTGTTCCTGGAGAGCTCCTGTCCTGTAGGTTTACACCAGAGCTACCCAACCCTGTTCCTGGAGAGCTCCTGTCCTGTAGGTTTACACCAGAGCTACCCAACCCTGTTCCTAGTCTACACTCCTTTAGGTTTACACCAGGGCTCAAACCCTGTTCCTGGAGATCTACACTCCTTTAGGTTTACACCAGGGCTCAAACCCTGTTCCTGGAGATCTACCCTCCTTTAGATTTACACCAGGGCTCAAACTCTGTTCCTGGAGATCTACACTCCTTTAGGTTTACACCAGGGCTCAAACCCTGTTCCTGGAGATCTACCCTCCTTTAGATTTACACCAGGGCTCAAACCCTGTTCCTGGAGATCTACACTCCTTTAGATTTACACCAGGGCTCAAACCCTGTTCCTGGAGATCTACCCTCCTTTAGATTTACACCAGGGCTCAAACCCTGTTCCTGGAGATCTACACTCCTTTAGGTTTACACCAGGGCTCAAACCCTGTTCCTGGAGATCTACACTCCTTTAGGTTTACACCAGGGCTCAAACCCTGTTCCTGGAGATCTACACTCCTTTAGGTTTACACCAGGGCTCAAACCCTGTTCCTGGAGATCTACCCTCCTTTAGATTTACACCAGGGCTCAAACCCTGTTCCTGGAGATCTACCCTCCTTTAGATTTACACCAGGGCTCAAACCCTGTTCCTGGAGATCTACACTCCTTTAGGTTTACACCAGGGCTCAAACCCTGTTCCTGGAGATCTACCCTCCTTTAGATTTACACCAGGGCTCAAACTCTGTTCCTGGAGAGCTACCGTCCTGTAACAAGATCCCCGTCTGGAGTTAGGTCACATGCATATCATAATGCTGATATGGAGAATGTAATTCTGGGAGAAGTGTAGAAAAGTCCCCCTAATTAGCTACCCAGACCTAAATCATTGATGAATGGTGGAACATGATTTATTGAAATAACTAACTATTCTAACATGACTTTTCAAGAGAAAAGAGTAATGTGCAGATAATTAAATTTTAATGCCAACTCTTGATACATGTCTCAAATAAAACCTACCATTGAGACAGAAACTCATTTCCTCTTAACCCAGGTATTAGAAAACCTTGTACCATGAAACTTTTTCAAACCGCTAATCAGGCTAAAATGTTCTGGGACCATCGTTCCAAGCCTAGAATATTGGAAGGTCGTCTGAATATTTGTAGCATTATTTGTAAGAGTGAGTAATCTTGATTTGTTTTCTGTTTCTCTGAGACATGGCTGAAGAAATCTTCTCCTTTTTCTGCCTTTATTAATGTTCCTGGATATTCTATATTCAGGAGGGACAGGGGAGAGGGCAGAGAGGGTGGATTGCTTATGTACATGAAAGATAACTTTAAATGCAATCGTATCGTATCATATTTTTATTTTATTTTTTTATTTCACCTTTATTTAACCAGGTAGGCTAGTTGAGAACAAGTTCTCATTTGCAACTGTGACCTGGCCAAGATAAAGCATAGCAGTGTGAACAGACAACACAGAGTTACACATGGAGTAAACAATTAACAAGTCAATAACACAGTAGGAAAAAAGGGAGTCTATATACATTGTGTGCAAAAGGCATGAGGAGGTAGGTGAATAATTACAATTTTGCAGATTAACACTGGAGTGATAAATGGTAACATGCCAATGACCTTGAATGTATGGGGCTGAATGTTTTCCTTTCCCCGCATATATCTCTCACTATTATTTGATTATATCGACCACCAACATCTGATATCTCGTTTTATGACCATCTAAATGCCATGCTTAAAGAATGTGGTCATGAGAAGGAGATCATCTTCATGGGCGATTTCAATATAAACTGTGAAAACAAAACTTGCAGGAAAAAACTCCAAGAAATCACAGACTATTTCAACCTGACTCGAATAATGCAAGGACCAACCAGAGTAACACAGACGTCCCAGACTCAAATTGATCTGGTGTTTACTAACAGACCTGATCGAATAAATAAGTCCACTAACTTACTAACTGGTATATCTCACCACATTGTTACATTGGTGGTTAGAAAACTCACAAAAAAAAATATAATTTAAGAACTATATTAATGTGCAACAGTACAATAAAAAATATCCAGAAAAGTGAGCCGAGTAACTACGATGGAGATATAAGTCAAATTGACTGGTCTGATTTATTAAACAATTAAGACCCAGAGTCTGGATACAGAACATTTCTGTCAGCTATTTGACAAAGTGGATACCTATTTTTTTTACAAGGTAATTTCAAACGTCAAGCCAAGACGGAAAACCTCTCTACCATGGCTCAACAGCGACCTCTGGAGGCAGATGTGAAAACGGGATCTTTCCTTGGAAAAACCTCTCTACCATGGCTCAACAGCGACCTCTGGAGGCAGATGTGAAAACGGGATCTTACCTTGGAAAAACCTCTCTACCATGGCTCAACAACGGCCTCTGGAGGCAGATGTGAAAACGGGATCTTTCCTTGGAAAAACCTCTCTACCATGGCTCAACAGCGACCTCTGGAGGCAGATGTGAGAACGGGATCTTTCCTTGGGAAAAAAACCATGAAGTCAGAATGATGACAAATTAATATTTGTATCGCTGGGAAAAAAAGGTGGTTAAAAATACTTAAAAAAGCAAAAGCAGAGTTCTTTCTTAGATCAATGAAGCAAAAGCAGAGTTCTTTCTTAGATCAATGAAGCAAAAGGAAATGGCAAAGTGATTTGGGAAAATCTCAACAAACTAACAGGGAGAGGAGCTGAAAAGTCCCCAAAACAACCTGAATTAAAGGTTAATGGGATTCTAATTGAAGACTCTGATTTCATCTCCATCACCTTTAACACATTTTTGTCAAGGATTTTCAACCAAGACCAGAGTTCTCACCCCCATAGATAATAATAATATTCAGAATTCCTGAAATCTCAGCGTCAGCAGTGGCCAGTATTATTAGCATCTTCAGGAACTCTAGAACAAAATATGTATTTGGTCTAGACACTGTATTCCATATTCTATGATTGCTTGTACATCTAGTTAATCTGTCCATCAAATATGTGTTCTTCCTCAATGCTTGGAAGTCTTGCTGCAGTGGTACCTGTTTTACAATCTGGTGACCCGACACTGGTGGAAAAAGAACCGACCTATAAGCATTCCTCCAGTGGTATGAAAAGTATCTGAAAGATGGGTGGCTGATCATCTGAACGATCACCTCATTCAGGGCAACTACATACACTATCGGTCAAAAGTTTTAGAACACCTAGTCATTCAAGGGTTTGTCTTTATTTGTACTATTTTCTACATTGTAGAATAATAGTGAAGACATCAAAACTATGAAATAACACATATGGAATGATGTAGAAACCCCCAAAATTTTTAAACAAATCTAAATATATTTTATATTTGAGATTCTTCAAATAGCCACCCTTTGCCTTGATGACAGCTTTGCACACTCTTGGCATTCTCTCAACCAGCTTCACCTGGAATGCTTTTCCAACAGTCTTGAAGGAGTTCCCACATAAGCTTAGCACTTTTTGCCTGCTTTCCAGGAACTGGTTTGGGCAGCTCTGGTGTAAACCTATAGGACGGGTTCTCTCCAGGAAATAGTTTGGGCAGCTCTGGTGTAAACTTACAGGACAGTAGCGCTCCAAGAACAGGGTTGGAGAATGTTTCGAGAGCTAATCTGTCTTCATGAGGGTTACCATAGGATCAGTTCACCGGCAGGGGAGTCATTTTGTCTGTAAACGTGACCAGCGAACCACAGTGCCCTCTTCTCTCCCTGATATGGCTCTGGACATGAGTGTGTAGGTAAATCTCTCACTGATATGGCTCTGGACAGGTGTGTGTAGGTAAATCTCTCACTGATATGGCTCTGGACAGGTGTGTGTAGGTAAATCTCTCACTGATATGGCTCTGGACAGGTGTGTGTAGGTAAATCTCTCACTGATATGGCTCTGGACAGGTGTGTGTAGGTAAATCTCTCAATGATATGGCTCTGGACAGGTGTGTGTAGCTAAATCACATTCTGACAATCCCTAAAGGATGTTCCCGCCAATCCAGCTCATGGTAGTCAATTAAAACCCTCGTGCCTGGAAATAGTTCCACCTATGTGTGATGGCTGGGTGGGGCTCTTAGTCCTCCGGGATGAAGCTGATCAGTGCATTGAACACCAATAATCCCATGTTAAACCTTCAATGTGTTCTTACTTTATTAAGCTATGTGTAGTGGCACTCGACATTACAAAATTATTGTTTCTCCTAACCTTGTCTGATTTCCTTTTGTAGATACTCTTATTGTTGTGTTGTTCGTTTAGCAATGGACAGATCAGCCAGGGTGAAACAAGTACAATGTGGTACATTTCCTCTACATACTGTATACCCAGTGTCCCAGCCAGGGTGGCCGGGGTGGGAGGGGGGGGGGAAGAGTCTCTGCTTGTTCCCTCTGACCACTGGAGGCCCAGCTCTGCCATTGTACCATTCTCTCAGGCCTTCCCCAAATTCACCAGCTGGATGTGACTTCATCACTGTTCTCATGGGCTATGTTTTCCCTAAGTACAGATCTAGGATCAGCTTCCCTTCGATCAATCCTAACCTTAACCATTAGTGGGGAGTATGCAAAACTGACCCAAGATCATTGTTCAGGGACAAGTTCATCCTACACCGTTGGTGGGGTAGCAGGGGGTTGTGGGTAACGGGGGGGGGATGAAGGAGGAGGAGAGGGATGAAGGAGGAGGAGAGGGATGAAGAGCAGACAAACACAGGACATTCACAGGAGAAGTGAGAACAGCAAGGACTAATAACTGAATATTACTGATCGTATCATCAATTATAGGCTTCTAGGAAGGGAAAGAAGCCCAGGTCACCGCACGGCTCAGGTAAGACTCTTTTTGGGAGGTTACGGGACGTTAGTTAAGGTTCTGTGTCACAAAGATCCAGCTGGAGAGCTTTGACAATACTTATTCCATGTAGACTGCAGCATTCGCTCACTTCGTGAAGCCTGCGACAGAAGACGATACACTGTAGACTGCAGCCTTCGCATTACTTAAATATCTGATTGTAGAAACACCAACAACAACAAAAATAATCAGATTTTTGTGATCATGAAATTACTTTGGCACCAAGAATAGAAGAAAACTTAGTATAGTATAATCAGTTTCTGATATTATGTGTATTGTGTTTTATTGTAGGCTGTCTGGCTATAGTACCGGATGTCAAATCTACCAGCCAATTTCCACTGATCTGGTAGTGTAAATGATACGAACTATCAATGTGATTTGCTTGATCCATATTACCACCTGATGAACGGCCCGCCCGTCATGATAAGGGTTCCTCTGTCAGACCAGCCAGTGTTATTTAACATTCTTCTGCCAACCCTGGGACTTAACACAAGGTTGTCCAGTGTGATTTCCTTGTTGGAACTTCTTATAACGTACACTGACTGGACAAAAACATTAGGAACACCTGCTCTTTCCATGACATAGACTGACCAGGTGAATTCGGGTGAAAGCTATGATTCCTTACTGATGTCACTTGTTAAATTCACGTTCATCAGTGGGAAGACAATTGAGACATGGATTGAGTATGTGTGTCATTCAGAGGGTGAACGGACAAGATAAAAGATTGAAGTGTCTTTGAACAGGGTCTGGTAGTAGGTGCCAGGCACACTGGTTCTGCAAAGAACTGCAACGCTGCTGGGTTTTTCACACTCAACAGTTTCCGGTGTTTATCAAGAATGGTTCGCCACCCAAAACACATCCAAACAACTTGACACACCTGTGGGAAGCATTGTAGTCAACATGGGCCAGCATCCCTGTGGAACACTTTCGACACCTTGTAGAGTCCATTTCCTGACAAATTGAGGCTGTCCTGAGGGCAAAAGGGGGAGCAACTCAATATTAGGAAGGTGTTCTTAATGTTTTGTACACTCAGTGTACATGTAAATTCGTGCTCCAGGGTGAAGTTTCCTCTCCTACAATCCTAACCTTAACTATTAGTAGAAAATACTAAACTGACCGATCAACATCTTGGGGCAACTTCACCCTAAGTGCCAACTCAGTGTTGACTTCTAAGTACCAACTCAGTGTTGACTTCTAAGTACCAACTCAGTGTTGACTTCTAAGTGCAAACTCAGTGTTGACTTCTAAGTGCCAACTCAGTGTTGACTTCTAAGTGCCAACTCAGTGTTGACTTCTAAGTGCCAACTCAGTGTTGACTTCTAAGTGCCAACTCAGTGTTGACTCCCAGATAAGAAACAAAGGCTAAATCTTCTTTCCTCAGGGAGTGACATCACATCTCACACAACCTAATGGCTTCCAAGGAGGTTAGTTCACTGCTTTTGAAAATCATGTGTTTGAAAACAGGATTAGTGTGTTTGGTTATTTAGGTATAGATTACAGAATATGGTAGTATATATGTGAGAGACAGTACAGTTAATGATAATTACTTTGGACTAGAGGTCATGTGCCATGGCTAGGCCCAAGGTGATTGGTCAGTGTGTGAACTGACCCTTGACCTTTAACCCCTGTGTGTTCTCTCCCTGACTGACTGGGTCCTGACCAGAGCCAGATGACCGCCACGCTCCTGACTTCCATCCTGGCAGCTGTGTTCGGCTCCCTCCAGATCGGCTACCACACAGGCAATGTCAACGCCCCAGCAAGGGTGAGAGCCAGGCAGGGAGGGTGGGGAGGGCAGAACCAGGGTGAGAGCCAGGCAGGGAGGGTGGGGAGGGCAGAACCAGGGTGAGAGCCAGGCAGGGAGGGTGGGGAGGGCAGAGCCAGGGTGAGAGCCAGGCAGGGAGGGTGGGGAGGGCAGAACCAGGGTGAGAGCCAGGCAGGGAGGGTGGGGAGGGCAGAACCAGGGTGAGAGTCAGGCAGGGAGGGTGGGGAGGGCAGAACCAGGGTGAGAGCCAGGCAGGGAGGGTGGGGAGGGCAGAACCAGGGTGAGAGCCAGGCAGGGAGGGTGGGGAGGGCAGAACCAGGGTGAGAGCCAGGCAGGGAGGGTGGGGAGGGCAGAACCAGGGTGAGAGCCAGGCAGGGAGGGTGGGGAGGGCAGAACCAGGGTGAGCTCCGAGTGGGTAGCAGGATGACGTGAGGGTGGGTAGAGCACTGGGAAGCCAGGTAGTACCTGCATCCCATCCAGCCGCATGCAAACATCTCACAGCTTCTATAAAACACTGAATAAACTTGACAATCTCATGCAACTTTCCTATTCAGGCCCAGGCAGTCTTACTCCTAGGCAAGCAGGGTTGGATGGTTTACTGTTTGCGCACAGGTACTTATAATGAAATCCATCTGACTTATAGGAGGATGGTGTGATTGGGCTGATGCAATTCAGACAGCTCTCTCTCTCTCTCTCTCTCTCTCTCTCTCTCTCTCTCTCTCTCTCTCTCTGCGTGTAATGATTAAAGTGTTCAGGGACATCTGTAAGTCATTTTAATCAGTCTGCACTAGAGTTGTTAGGTAGTGGCCAGGTGCAACACTATCTGTTATACACCTCCCCCACGTGGCGTGGCGTTGAGTAGAATGTTTAACGTCGTTCTCTGTATAAATAGCCTATAGTTGCCATGGCGCCTACGTTTTTATGTCAATATTTTTGTATAAACTTTTAAATGTTCAAATAGCTAGCTGAGTGCGGATAATGATTTGATGTCATTCACTGGTTTCCTGCCCGTAACTTGATGAAAATCTAGCGCTGTCAACAGACTAGCTAAAGGTAGCTAGCAAGGGGGTTTTCATTTGAATAACACCTATAGAGAGTTTTTCACCAACGTTGACCCAAGAGGAGGCTATGCATTCAGAGTTTTTCGTTGGCTCAGGAGGATACTTCTGAAATAAGGAACGGGCTGTACTCTGTGGGGAGCTCAAACTTCATCACAAGACTCGCAATACAGAGAAGAGACGGGGGGAGATGCCCTGATGATGTGGAGCTAGCTAGCTGCCAGCCTGCCTGCCTGCCTGCCTGCCGACATGCACAGCTGGCCACCATTTCCCACCTCCACATCTTCAGAAAATATTCACATCCCTTGACTTTTTCCACATTTTGTGTCTTACAGCCTGAATTTAAAATGGATTAAATTTAGATTTTGCGTCACTGTCCTACCCATAATACCCCATAATGTCAACGTGCAATTATGTTTTGATTTTGATTTGATTTTCTTAATGAATTCAAACTAAAGCTGAAATGTATTCGGTCAATAAGTATTCAACCTCTTTGTAATGGCAAGCCTAAATTAAGATCAGGAGTAGAATTTAGCTTAACAAGTCACATAATAATTTGCATGGACTCACTCTGTGTGAGCTGCTGACAGTGTTCAACATGGGTTTAACATGACTTTTTGAATAACTACCTCGTCTCTGTACCCCACTAATCTCAGTCGAGCAGTGAATTTCAAACACAGATTCAACCGCAAAGACCAGGAAGGTTTTCCAAAGTCTCGCAAAGAAGGCCACCTATTGGTAGATGGGTAAAAATATAAAAAACAGACCTTACACTTTGGATGGTGTATCAATACATCCAGTCACAACAAAGATACAGACGGACGAGGAAAAGCTGAGTGTCTGTTTTCCACCAGACACTGGGTGAAGAATTCACTTTTTAGCAGGACAGTAACCTAAAAAAGAAAGGCCAAATCTAGACTAGAGTTGCTGAACAAGAAGACAGTGAATGTTCCTGAGTGGCCTAGTTACACATTTTGAGTTAATTATGCTTGAAAATCTATGGCAAGACCTGAAAATGGATGTCTAGCAACGATCAACAATGGTTGTCTAGCAACGATCAACAATGGTTGTCAAACAACGATCAACAACCAGTTTGAAGAATTTTTGAAAATAATAATGGGCAGATGTTGCACAATCCAGGTGTGGAAAGCTCTTAGAGACTTACCCAGAAAGACTCACTGCTGTAATCTCTGCCAAAGATGCTTCTATAAGGTATTGACACAGAGGTGTGAATACTTAAATGAGATATTTCTCCATTTCATTTTTAATACATTTGCAAACATTTCTAAAAACATGTTTTCACTTTGACATTATTGGGATATTGTGTGTAGATGGGTGAGAGAAAAACATATATTCAATCCATTTTGAATTCCGGCTGTAACACAACAAAATGGGGAATAAATCAAGGGGTGTGAATAATTTCTGAAGGCACGGTAGCTTCCCGATCCTCTCATCACCACGGCTGTTCTTCTGCTGGACGCTTCAACAAACACTCAAACAGACTTGATCTAGCCACTGTTGTAGCCTATATTTCTTAAACAATGAATTCTTGTTATTTATTTTGCTTTACAAGCATTTTGAGATTATGTCGTCAAGTTTAATACAGAAGTTTTATACATTATTGTTATTATTGTTATTATTGTTATTGTTGTTATCTTTGGTATTATTGTTGTTATTATTATTATTATTGTTGTTATTATTATTATTATTGTTGTTATTATTATTATTATTATTGTTGTTATTATTGTTGTTATTATTATTGTTATTATTATTGTTGCTGTTATTATTGTTGTTATTATTATTATTATTATTATTATTGTTGTTATTATTGTTGTTATTATTATTATTGTTATTATTGTTATTGTTGTTATTATTATTATTATAAGGGAGACCTGGAGAGCTCTCTTCTATAATGCTTTAATGGTATAATGCCTCATAACTTGTTATAAGCATATATGAGCCTTTATATTGTCTAATAATAAGGTTTATAATATGTTATTTTCTCTGACTAGTGTCCTGTCCACTTCCAAGAATTACATATTAGAACTTCAGTTTAATAGGATCTCTATGGTGTACTTATACATCAAGATGCCTCGCACTACTGAATCAGGAGAGGCTCCTGCCCTCTGGGCCGTTCTGGCTGCCTCACACTACTGAATCAGGAGAGGCTCCTGCCCTCTGGGCCGTTCTGGCTGCCTCACACTACTGAATCAGGAGAGGCTCCTGTCCTCTGGGCCGTTCTGACTGCCTCACACTACTGAGTCAGGAGAGGCTCCTGTCCTCTGGGCCGTTCTGGTTGCCTCACACTACTGAGTCAGGAGAGGCTCCTGCTCTCTGGGCCGTTCTGGTTGCCTCACACTACTGAGTCAGGAGAGACTCCTGTCCTCTGGGCCGTTCTGGTTGCCTCACACTACTGAATCAGGAGAGGCTCCTGCCCTCTGGGCCGTTCTGGCTGCCTCACACTACTGAATCAGGAGAGGCTCCTTCCCTCTGGGCTGTTCTGACTGCCTCACACTACTGAATCAGGAGAGGCTCCTTCCCTCTGGGCCGTTCTGGTTGCCTACACTACTGAATCATGAGAGGCTCCTGCCCCCTGGGCTGTTCTGACTGCCTCACACTACTGAATCAGGAGAGGCTCCTGTCCTCTGCGCCGTTCTGGCTGCCTCACACTACAGGATCAGGAGAGGCTCCTGCCCTCTGGGCCGTTCTGGTTGCCTCACACTACTGAATCATGAGAGGCTCCTGCCCTCTGGGCTGTTCTGGTTGCCTCACACTACTGAATCAGGAGAGGCTCCTGCCCTCTGGGCTGTTCTGACTGCCTCACACTACTGAATCAGGAGAGGCTCCTGTCCTCTGGGCCGTTCTGGCTGCCTCACACTACTGAATCAGGAGAGGCTCCTGCCCTCTGGGCCGTTCTGGCTGCCTCACACTACTGAATCAGGAGAGGCTCCTGTCCTCTGGGCCGTTCTGGCTGCCTCACACTACTGAATCAGGAGAGGCTCCTGCCCTCTGGGCTGTTCTGGTTGCCTCACACTACTGAATCAGGAGAGGCTCCTGCCCTCTGGGCCGTTCTGGCTCAGACAAGGCTTTCTTAATTGTTTACGGTTACGTGGCTACGCACGACTCCGACACCATCATTAGGTTTGCTGACGACACATTGGTGGTAGGCCTGATCACCGATGACGATGAGACAGCTTATAGGGAGGAAGTCAGAGACCTGGCAGTGTGGTGCCAGGACAACGACCTCTTCCTCAACATCAGCAAGACAAAGGAGCTGATTGTAAGACTACAGGAAACGGAGGGCCGAGAGTTCCCCGATCCACATTGATGGGGGCTGTAGTGAAGCGGGTCAAGAGCTTCAAGTTCCTCAGTGTCCACAACACTAAGGAAGTGACATGGTCCTCTCACACCAAGAAAGTTGTGAAGAAGGCACGACAACAGCACTTCCTCTTCCGGAAGGCTGAAAAAAGACTTGGCTTGGGGCCCTCGGAAACTCAAAACGTTCAACAGCTGCACCATCGAGAGCATAATGACTGGCTGCATCACCGCTTGGTATGGTAGCTGCTCGGGCATCTGACAGAAAGGCTCTACAGAGGGTAGTGCGTACAGCCCAGTACATCACCGCTTGGTATGGTAGCTGCTCGGGCATCTGACAGAAAGGCTCTACAGAGGGTAGTGCGTACAGCCCAGTACATCACCGCTTGGTATGGTAGCTGCTCGGGCATCTGACAGAAAGGCTCTACAGAGGGTAGTGCGTACAGCCCAGTACATCACTGCTTGGTATGGTAACTGCTCGGGCATCTGACAGAAAGGCTCTACAGAGGGTAGTGCGTACAGCCCAGTACATCACTGCTTGGTATGGTAACTGCTCGGCATCTGACAGAAAGGCGCTACAGAGGGTAGTGCGTACAGCCCAGTACATCACTGCTTGTTATGGTAACTGCTCGGCATCTGACAGAAAGGCGCGACAGAGGGTAGTGCGTACAGCCTAGTACATCACTGCTTGGTATGGTAACTGCTCGGCATCTAACAGAAAGGCTCTACAGAGGGTAGTGCGTACAGCCCAGTACATCACTGCTTGGTATGGTAACTGCTCGGCATCTGACAGAAAGGCTCTACAGAGGGTAGTGCGTACAGCCCAGTACATCACTGCTTGGTATGGTAACTGCTCGGCATCTGACAGAAAGGCTCTACAGAGGGTAGTGCGTACAGCCCAGTACATCACTGCTTGGTATGGTAACTGCTCGGCATCTGACAGAAAGGCGCTACAGAGGGTAGTGCGTACAGCCTAGTACATCACTGCTGAGCTGCCTTCCAGGACTTCTATACCAGGCGGTGTCAGAGGAAGGCCTTAAAAATTGTCAAAGACTCCAGCCACTCAAGTCATGGACTGTTCTCTATGCTACCGCACGGCAAGCGGTATCGATGCACCGAGTCTAGAACCAGCAGGACCCTGACAACTTCCACCACCAATCCATAAGACCGCTAGCTACCTGGACCAATAGCTACCTGGACCAATAGCTACCTGGACCAATAGCTACCTGGACCAATAGCTACCTGCACCAATAGCTACCTGGACTGACTGCTAAAGAGTTAACCAATAGCTACCTGGACCAATAGCTACCTGGACTGACTGATAAAGAGTTAACCAATAGCTACCGGGACCAATAGCTACCTGCACCAATAGCTACCTGGACTGACTGCTAAAGAGTTAACCAATAGCTACCTGGGCCAATAGCTACCTGGACTGACTGATAAAGAGTTAACCAATAGCTACCGGGACCAATGGCTACCTGGACCAATAACTACCTGGACTGACTGATAAAGAGTTAACCAATAGCTACCTGGACTGACTGATAAAGAGTTAACCAATAGCTACCTGGACCAATAGCTACCTGGACTAAAAGCTACCTGGACAAATAGCTACCTGGACTGACTGATAAAGAGTTAACCAATAGCTACCTGGACTGACTGATAAAGAGTTAACCAATAACTACCTGGACCAATAGCTACCTGGACCAATAGTTACCTGGACCAAAAGCTACCTGGACCAAAAGCTACCTGGACCAATAGCTACCTGGGCTGACTGACAAAGAGTTAACCAATAGCTACCTGGACGAATAGCGACCTGGACCAATAGCTACCTGGACGAATAGCTACCTGGACCAATAGCTACCTGGACCAATAGCTACCTGGACCAATAGCTTCCTGGACCAATAGCTACCTGGACCAATAGCTACCTGGACCAATATCTACCTGGACCTATAGCTACCTGGACCAATAGCTTCCTGGACCAATAGCTACCTGGACCAATAGCTACCTGGACCAATAGCTACCTGGACCAATAGCTACCTGGACCAAAAGCTACCTGGACAAATAGCTACCTGGACTGACTGATAAAGAGTTAACCAATAGCTACCTGGACCAATAGCCACCTGGGCCAATAGCTACCTGGACTGACTGATAAAGAGTTAACCAATAGCTACCGGGACCAATAGCTACCTGGACCAATAACTACCTGGACTGACTGATAAAGAGTTAACCAATAGCTACCTGGACTGACTGATAAAGAGTTAACCAATAGCTACCTGGACCAATAGCTACCTGGACCAATAGCTACCTGGACCAATAGCTACCTGGACCAATAGCTACCTGGACTAAAAGCTACCTGGACAAATAGCTACCTGGATTGACTGATAAAGAGTTAAACAATAGCTACCTGGACTGACTGATAAAGAGTTAACCAATAACTACCTGGACCAATAGCTACCTGGACCAATAGCTACCTGGACCAATAGCTACCTGGACCAAAAGCTACCTGGACCAATAGCTACCTGGACTGACTGATAAAGAGTTAACCAATAGCTACCTGGACCAATAGCTACCTGGACCAATAGCTACCTGGACCAATAGCTTCCTGGATCAATAGCTACCTGGACCAATAGCTACCTGGACCAATATCTACCTGGACCTATAGCTACCTGGACCAATAGCTTCCTGGACCAATAGCTACCTGGACCAATAGCTACCTGGACCAATAGCTACCTGGACCAATAGCTACCTGGACCAAAAGCTACCTGGACAAATAGCTACCTGGACTGACTGATAAAGAGTTAACCAATAGCTACCTGGACCAATAGCTACCTGGACCAATATCTACCTGGACCAATAGCTACCTGGACTGACTGATAAAGAGTTAACCAATAGCTACCTGGACCAATAGCTACCTGGACCAATAGCTACCTGGACCAATAGCTACCTGGAACAAAAGCTACCTGGACAAATAGCTATCTGGACTGACTGATAAAGAGTTAACCAATAGCTACCTGGACCAATAGCTACCTCGACCAATAGCTACCTGGACCAATAGCTTCCTGGACCAATAGCTACCTGGACCAATAGCTACCTGGACCAAGAGCTACCTGGACTAATAGCTACCTTGACCAATAGCTACCTGGACCAATAGCTACCTGGACCAATAGGTATCTGGACCAATAGCTACCTGGACCAATAGCTACCTGGACCAATAGCTACCTGGACCAATAGCTTCCTGAACCAATAGCTACCTGGACCAACAGCTACCTGGACCAATAACTACCTGGACGAATAGCTACCTGGACCAATAGCTACCTGGACCAATAGCTACCTGGACCAATAGCTACCTGGACCAATAGCTACCTGGACCAATAGCTACCTGGACCAATATCTACCTGAACCAATAGCTACCTGGACTGACTGATAAAGAGTTAACCAATAGCTACCTGGACCAATAACTACCTGGACTGACTGATAAAGAGTTAACCAATAGCTACCTGGACTGACTGATAAAGAGTTAACCAATAGCTACCTGGACCAATAGCTACCTGGACCAATAGCTACCTGGACCAATAGCTACCTGGACTAAAAGCTACCTGGACAAATAGCTACCTGGACTGACTGATAAAGAGTTAACCAATAGCTACCTGGACTGACTGATAAAGAGTTAACCAATAGCTACCTGGACGAATAGCTACCTGGACCAATAGCTACCTGGACGAATAGCTACCTGGACCAATAGCTACCTGGACCAATAGCTACCTGGACCAATAGCTTCCTGGACCAATAGCTACCTGGACCAATAGCTACCTGGACCAATATCTACCTGGACCTATAGCTACCTGGACCAATAGCTTCCTGGACCAATAGCTACCTGGACCAATAGTTACCTGGACCAATAGCTACCTGGACCAATAGCTACCTGGACCAATAGCTTCCTGGACCAATAGCTACCTGGACCAATAGCTACCTGGACCAATAGCTACCTGGACCAATAGCTACCTGGACCAAAAGCTACCTGGACCAATAGCTACCTGGACTGACTGATAAAGAGTTAACCAATAGCTACCTGGACCAATAGCTACCTGGACCAATAGCTACCTGGACCAATAGCTTCCTGGACCAATATCTACCTGGACCTATAGCTACCTGGACCAATAGCTTCCTGGACCAATAGCTACCTGGACCAATAGCTACCTGGACCAATAGCTACATGGACCAATAGCTACCTGGACCAAAAGCTACCTGGACAAATAGCTACCTGGACTGACTGATAAAGAGTTAACCAATAGCTACCTGGACCAATAGCTACCTGGACCAATAGCTACCTGGACCAATATCTACCTGGACCAATAGCTACCTGGACCAATAGCTTCCTGGACCAATAGCTACCTGGACCAATAGCTACCTGGACCAATAGCTACCTGGACCAATATCTACCTGGACCAATATCTACCTGGACCTATAGCTACCTGGACCAATAGCTTCCTGGACCAATAGCTACCTGGACCAATAGTTACCTGGACCAATAGCTACCTGGACCAATAGCTACCTGGACCAATAGCTTCCTGGACCAATAGCTACCTGGACCAATAGCTACCTGGACCAATAGCTACCTGGACCAATAGCTACCTGGACCAAAAGCTACCTGGACCAATAGCTACCTGGACTGACTGATAAAGAGTTAACCAATAGCTACCTGGACCAATAGCTACCTGGACCAATAGCTACCTGGACCAATAGCTTCCTGGACCAATATCTACCTGGACCTATAGCTACCTGGACCAATAGCTTCCTGGACCAATAGCTACCTGGACCAATAGCTACCTGGACCAATAGCTACATGGACCAATAGCTACCTGGACCAAAAGCTACCTGGACAAATAGCTACCTGGACTGACTGATAAAGAGTTAACCAATAGCTACCTGGACCAATAGCTACCTGGACCAATAGCTACCTGGACCAATATCTACCTGGACCAATAGCTACCTGGACCAATAGCTTCCTGGACCAATAGCTACCTGGACCAATAGCTACCTGGACCAATAGCTACCTGGACCAATATCTACCTGGACCAATAGCTACCTGGACTGACTGATAAAGAGTTAACCAATAGCTACCTGGACCAATAGCTACCTGGACCAATAGCTACCTGGACCAATAGCTACCTGGACAAATAGCTACCTGGACTGACTGATAAAGAGTTAACCAATAGCTACCTGGACCAATAGCTACCTCGACCAATAGCTACCTGGACCAATAGCTTCCTGGACCAATAGGTAGCTGGACCAATAGCCAACTGGACCAATAGCTACCTGGACCAAGAGCTACCTGGACTAATAGCTACCTTGACCAATAGCTACCTGGACCAATAGCTACCTGGACCAATAGGTATCTGGACCAATAGCTACCTGGACCAATAGCTACCTGGAACAATAGCTACCTGGACCAATAAATACCTGGACCAAAAGCTACCTGGACAAATAGCTACCTGGACTGACTGATAAAGAGTTAACCAATAGCTACCTGGACCAATAGCCACCTGGGCCAATAGCTACCTGGACTGACTGATAAAGAGTTAACCAATAGCTACCGGGACCAATAGCTACCTGGACCAATAACTACCTGGACTGACTGATAAAGAGTTAACCAATAGCTACCTGGACTGACTGATAAAGAGTTAACCAATAGCTACCTGGACCAATAGCTACCTGGACCAATAGCTACCTGGACCAATAGCTACCTGGACCAATAGCTACCTGGACTAAAAGCTACCTGGACAAATAGCTACCTGGACTGACTGATAAAGAGTTAAACAATAGCTACCTGGACTGACTGATAAAGAGTTAACCAATAACTACCTGGACCAATAGCTACCTGGACCAATAGCTACCTGGACCAATAGCTACCTGGACCAAAAGCTACCTGGACCAATAGCTACCTGGACTGACTGATAAAGAGTTAACCAATAGCTACCTGGACCAATACCTACCTGGACCAATAGCTACCTGGACCAATAGCTTCCTGGATCAATAGCTACCTGGACCAATAGCTACCTGGACCAATATCTACCTGGACCTATAGCTACCTGGACCAATAGCTTCCTGGACCAATAGCTACCTGGACCAATAGCTACCTGGACCAATAGCTACCTGGACCAATAGCTACCTGGACCAAAAGCTACCTGGACAAATAGCTACCTGGACTGACTGATAAAGAGTTAACCAATAGCTACCTGGACCAATAGCTACCTGGACCAATATCTACCTGGACCAATAGCTACCTGGACTGACTGATAAAGAGTTAACCAATAGCTACCTGGACCAATAGCTACCTGGACCAATAGCTACCTGGACCAATAGCTACCTGGAACAAAAGCTACCTGGACAAATAGCTATCTGGACTGACTGATAAAGAGTTAACCAATAGCTACCTGGACCAATAGCTACCTCGACCAATAGCTACCTGGACCAATAGCTTCCTGGACCAATAGCTACCTGGACCAATAGCTACCTGGACCAAGAGCTACCTGGACTAATAGCTACCTTGACCAATAGCTACCTGGACCAATAGCTACCTGGACCAATAGGTATCTGGACCAATAGCTACCTGGACCAATAGCTACCTGGACCAATAGCTACCTGGACCAATAGCTTCCTGAACCAATAGCTACCTGGACCAACAGCTACCTGGACCAATAACTACCTGGACGAATAGCTACCTGGACCAATAGCTACCTGGACCAATAGCTACCTGGACCAATAGCTACCTGGACCAATAGCTACCTGGACCAATAGCTACCTGGACCAATATCTACCTGAACCAATAGCTACCTGGACTGACTGATAAAGAGTTAACCAATAGCTACCTGGACCAATAACTACCTGGACTGACTGATAAAGAGTTAACCAATAGCTACCTGGACTGACTGATAAAGAGTTAACCAATAGCTACCTGGACCAATAGCTACCTGGACCAATAGCTACCTGGACCAATAGCTACCTGGACTAAAAGCTACCTGGACAAATAGCTACCTGGACTGACTGATAAAGAGTTAACCAATAGCTACCTGGACTGACTGATAAAGAGTTAACCAATAGCTACCTGGACGAATAGCTACCTGGACCAATAGCTACCTGGACGAATAGCTACCTGGACCAATAGCTACCTGGACCAATAGCTACCTGGACCAATAGCTTCCTGGACCAATAGCTACCTGGACCAATAGCTACCTGGACCAATATCTACCTGGACCTATAGCTACCTGGACCAATAGCTTCCTGGACCAATAGCTACCTGGACCAATAGTTACCTGGACCAATAGCTACCTGGACCAATAGCTACCTGGACCAATAGCTTCCTGGACCAATAGCTACCTGGACCAATAGCTACCTGGACCAATAGCTACCTGGACCAATAGCTACCTGGACCAAAAGCTACCTGGACCAATAGCTACCTGGACTGACTGATAAAGAGTTAACCAATAGCTACCTGGACCAATAGCTACCTGGACCAATAGCTACCTGGACCAATAGCTTCCTGGACCAATATCTACCTGGACCTATAGCTACCTGGACCAATAGCTTCCTGGACCAATAGCTACCTGGACCAATAGCTACCTGGACCAATAGCTACATGGACCAATAGCTACCTGGACCAAAAGCTACCTGGACAAATAGCTACCTGGACTGACTGATAAAGAGTTAACCAATAGCTACCTGGACCAATAGCTACCTGGACCAATAGCTACCTGGACCAATATCTACCTGGACCAATAGCTACCTGGACCAATAGCTTCCTGGACCAATAGCTACCTGGACCAATAGCTACCTGGACCAATAGCTACCTGGACCAATATCTACCTGGACCAATATCTACCTGGACCTATAGCTACCTGGACCAATAGCTTCCTGGACCAATAGCTACCTGGACCAATAGTTACCTGGACCAATAGCTACCTGGACCAATAGCTACCTGGACCAATAGCTTCCTGGACCAATAGCTACCTGGACCAATAGCTACCTGGACCAATAGCTACCTGGACCAATAGCTACCTGGACCATAAGCTACCTGGACCAATAGCTACCTGGACTGACTGATAAAGAGTTAACCAATAGCTACCTGGACCAATAGCTACCTGGACCAATAGCTACCTGGACCAATAGCTTCCTGGACCAATATCTACCTGGACCTATAGCTACCTGGACCAATAGCTTCCTGGACCAATAGCTACCTGGACCAATAGCTACCTGGACCAATAGCTACATGGACCAATAGCTACCTGGACCAAAAGCTACCTGGACAAATAGCTACCTGGACTGACTGATAAAGAGTTAACCAATAGCTACCTGGACCAATAGCTACCTGGACCAATAGCTACCTGGACCAATATCTACCTGGACCAATAGCTACCTGGACCAATAGCTTCCTGGACCAATAGCTACCTGGACCAATAGCTACCTGGACCAATAGCTACCTGGACCAATATCTACCTGGACCAATAGCTACCTGGACTGACTGATAAAGAGTTAACCAATAGCTACCTGGACCAATAGCTACCTGGACCAATAGCTACCTGGACCAATAGCTACCTGGACAAATAGCTACCTGGACTGACTGATAAAGAGTTAACCAATAGCTACCTGGACCAATAGCTACCTCGACCAATAGCTACCTGGACCAATAGCTTCCTGGACCAATAGGTAGCTGGACCAATAGCCAACTGGACCAATAGCTACCTGGACCAAGAGCTACCTGGACTAATAGCTACCTTGACCAATAGCTACCTGGACCAATAGCTACCTGGACCAATAGGTATCTGGACCAATAGCTACCTGGACCAATAGCTACCTGGAACAATAGCTTCCTGAACCAATAGCTACCTGGACCAACAGCTACCTGGACCAATAACTACCTGGACGAATAGCTACCTGGACCAATAGCTACCTGGACCAATAGCTACCTGGACCAATAGCTACCTGGACCAATAGCTACCTGGACCAATAGCTACCTGGACCAATATCTACCTGAACCAATAGCTACCTGGACTGACTGATAAAGAGTTAACCAATAGCTACCTGGACCAATAACTACCTGGACTGACTGATAAAGAGTTAACCAATAGCTACCTGGACTGACTGATAAAGAGTTAACCAATAGCTACCTGGACCAATAGCTACCTGGACCAATAGCTACCTGGACCAATAGCTACCTGGACTAAAAGCTACCTGGACAAATAGCTACCTGGACTGACTGATAAAGAGTTAACCAATAGCTACCTGGACTGACTGATAAAGAGTTAACCAATAACTACCTGGACCAATAGCTACCTGGACCAATAGCTACCTGGACCAATAGCTACCTGGACCAAAAGCTACCTGGACCAATAGCTACCTGGACTGACTGATAAAGAGTTAACCAATTGCTACCTGGACGAATAGCTACCTGGACCAATAGCTACCTGGACGAATAGCTACCTGGACCAATAGCTACCTGGACCAATAGCTACCTGGACCAATAGCTTCCTGGACCAATAGCTACCTGGACCAATAGCTACCTGGACCAATATCTACCTGGACCTATAGCTACCTGGACCAATAGCTTCCTGGACCAATAGCTACCTGGACCAATAGCTACCTGGACCAATAGCTACCTGGACCAATAGCTACCTGGACCAAAAGCTACCTGGACAAATAGCTACCTGGACTGACTGATAAAGAGTTAACCAATAGCTACCTGGACCAATAGCCACCTGGGCCAATAGCTACCTGGACTGACTGATAAAGAGTTAACCAATAGCTCCCGGGACCAATAGCTACCTGGACCAATAGCTACCTGGACCAATAGCTACCTGGACCAATAGCTACCTGGACCAATATCTACCTGGACCAATAGCTACCTGGACTGACTGATAAAGAGTTAACCAATAGCTACCTGGACCAATAGCTACCTGGACCAATAGCTACCTGGACCAATAGCTACCTGGACCAAAAGCTACCTGGACAAATAGCTACCTGTACTGACTGATAAAGAGTTAACCAATAGCTACCTGGACCAATAGCTACCTGGACCAATAGCTACCTGGACCAATAGCTTCCTGGACCAATAGCTAGCTGGACCAATAGCTACCTGGACCAATAGCTACCTGGACCAAGAGCTACCTGGACTAATAGCTACCTTGACCAATAGCTACCTGGACCAATAGCTACCTGGGCCAATAGGTATCTGGACCAATAGCTACCTGGACCAATAGCTAACTGGACCAATAGCTACCTGGACCAATAGCTTCCTGAACCAATAGCTACCTGGACCAACAGCTACCTGGACCAATAACTACCTGGACGAATAGCTACCTGGACCAATAGCTACCTGGACCAATAGCTACCTGGACCAATAGCTACCTGGACCAATAGCTACCTGGACCAATAGCTACCTGGACCAATAGCTACCTGGACCAATAGCTACCAGGACCAATATCTACCTGAACCAATAGCTACCTGGACTGACTGATAAAGAGTTAACCAATAGCTACCTGGACCAATAGCTACCTGGACCAATAGCTACCTGGACCAATAGCTTCCTGAACCAATAGCTACCTGGACCAATAGCTACCTGGACCAATAGCTACCTGGACCAATAGCTTCCTGGACCAATAGCTACCTGGACCAATAGCTACCTGGACCAATAGCTACCTGGACTGACTGATAAAGAGTTAACCAATAGCTACCTGGACTAATAGCTACCTGGACAAATAGCTACCTAGACCAATAGCTACCTGGACCAATAGCTGCGGCTGCTACTGTTTATCATCTTTCCTGTTTCCTAGTCACTACCTATATGTACGCATCTACCTTAGTTATCTCGTACATCGACTCGGTACTGGTACCCCTGGACATCGACTCGGTACTGGTACCCCTGGACATCGACTCGGTACTGGTACCCCTGGATATTGACTCGGTACTGGTACCCCTGGACATTGACTCGGTACTGGTACCCCTGGATATCGACTCGGTACTGGTACCCCTGGATATTGACTTGGTACTGGTACCCCTGGACATCGACTCGGTACTGGTACCCCTGGATATCGACTCGGTACTGATACCCCTGGACATCGACTCGGTACTGGTACCCCTGGATATCGACTCGGTACTGATACCCCTGGATATCGACTCGGTACTGGTACCCCTGGATATCGACTCGGTACTGGTACCCCTGGATATCGACTCGGTACTGGTACCCCTGGACATCGACTCGGTACTGGTACCCCTGGATATCGACTCGGTACTGGTACCCCTGGATATCGACTCGGTACTGGTACCCCTGGACATCGATTCGGTACTGGTACCCCTGGATATCAACTCGGTACTGGTACCCCTGGATATCGACTCGGTACTGGTACCCCTGGATATAGCATTGGTGGCTCCTCAGAGGAGGAAGGGATACACTTAAAAAGTTGTCCTTTTTAGATAAAACTAGACTAAATATATTCACAGTTTAAAACATACTGTTTTGCAATGAAGGTCTACAGTAGCGTCAACAGGGCTCTGTAGGGTAGCACCATGGTGTAGCCGGAGGACAGCTAGTTTCCATCCTCCTCTGGGTACATTGACTTCAATACAAAACCTAGTAGGCTCACCCCCTTCCATATACTTACTATACACACAGAGAGAGAGAGAGACATTTCGTTATTTTTTTTCTCAAACAGAGGGATGCTATGTTAGCTAGCTGGCTATGAATATCCAACACAACACTGGAACTCAGGGTAAGCTTTGGTTTCACAATTTTTTTAACTAATTTATAGCCAACGAGACCCGCCGTTGTCACCTCAAATGTTTATTTCGACCTGTGTGCACCCACGTTGTAAATTTAAATATTTTTCTCTCTGCATGGTTGGGAAGGGCCCGTAGTTAAGAATTTCACTATTAGTCTACATCGGTTGTTTACAAAGCATGTGACAAATCAATTTGTTTCCATTTTTACTTATGACATCTCTTGCTCAGATCATCGAGGAGTTCTTCAACCACACCTGGTGGTCCAGACATAATCAGTCGATGCCAGATCACAGCCTGACCTTCCTGTGGTCCCTCTCCGTCAGCATCAAGGACTTTGGAGCCCTGCTAGGGTCACTAGGGGTCAAGTGTCTGGCTGACACCTACGGCAGGTGGGTTCTACCTAGTGTTGCTTCGGCAGGTGGGTTCTAACTGGTGTTGCTTCGGCAGGTGGGTTTTACCTACTGTTGCTTCGGCAGGTGGGTTCTACCTAGTGTTGTTTCGGCAGGTGGGTTCTACCTACTGTTTCTTCGGCAGGTGGGTTCTACCTAATGTTGCTTCGGCAGGTGGGTTCTACCTAGTGTTGCATCGGCAGGTGGGTTCTACCTAGTGTTGCTTCGGCAGGTGGGTTCTAACGGGTGTTGCTTCGGCAGGTGGGTTTTACCTACTGTGGCTTCGGCAGGTGGGTTCTACCTAGTGTTGTTTCGGCAGGTGGGTTCTACCTAGTGTTGCTTCGGCAGGTGGGTTCTACCTAGTGTTGCTTCGGCAGGTGGGTTCTACCTAGTGTTGCTTTGGCAGGTGGGTTCTACCTAGTGTTGCTTCGGCAGGTGGGTTCTACCTAGTGTTGCTTTGGCAGGTGGGTTCTACCTAGTGTTGCTTCGGCGGGTGGGTTCTACCTAGTGTTGCTTCGGGGGTGGGTTCTACCTACTGTTTCTTCGGCAGGTGGGTTCTACCTAATGTTGCTTCGGCAGGTGGGTTCTACGTAGTGCTGCTTCGGCAGGTGGGTTCTACATAGTGTTGCTTCGGCAGGTGGGTTCTACCTGGTGTTGCTTCGGCAGGTGGGTTCTACCTAGTGTTGCGTCGTCAGGTAGGGTTCTACCTAGTGTTGCTTCGGCAGGTAGGGTTCTACCTAGTGTTGCTTCTGCAGGTGGGTTCTACCTGGTGTTGCTTCGGCAGGTGGGTTCAACCTAGTGTTGCTTCGGCAGGTAGAGTTCTACCTAGTGTTGCTTCTGCAAGTAGGTTCTACCTAGTGTTGCACCGGCAGGTGGGTTCTACCTAGTGTTGCTTCGGCAGGTGGGGTCTACCTAGTGTTGCTTTGGCAGGTGTGTTCTACGTAGTGTTGCTTCGGCAGGTGGGTTCTACCTAGTGTTGCATCAACAAGTGGGTTCTACCTAGTGTTGCTTCGGCAGGTGGGTTCTACCTAGTGTTGCTTCGGCAGGTGGGTTCAACCTGGTGTTGCTTCGGCAGGTGGGTTCTACCTAGTGTTGCTTCGGCAGGTAGGGTTCTACCTAGTGTTGCTTCGGCGGGTGGGTTCTACCTGGTGTTGCTTCGGCAGGTGGGTTCTACCCAATGTTGCTTCGGCAGGTGGGTTCTACCTAGTGTTGCTTCGGCAGGTGGGTTCTACCTAGTGTTGCTTCGTCAGGTAGGGTTCTACCTAGTGTTGCTTCGGAAGGTAGGGTTCTACCTAGTGTTGCTTCGGCAGGTGGGTTCTACCTGGTGTTGCTTCGGCAGGTGGGTTCAACCTAGTGTTGCTTCGGCAGGTAGAGTTCTACCTAGTGTTGCTTCTGCAAGTAGGTTCTACCTAGTGTTGCATCGGCAGGTGGGTTCTACCTAGTGTTGCTTCGGCAGGTGGGGTCTACCTAGTGTTGCTTTGGCAGGTGGGTTCTACGTAGTGTTGCTTCGGCAGGTGGGTTCTACCTAGTGTTGCATCAACAAGTGGGTTCTACCTAGTGTTGCTTCGGCAGGTGGGTTCTACCTAGTGTTGCTTCGGCAGGTGGGTTCTACCTAGTGTTGCTTCGGCAGGTAGGGTTCTACCTAGTGTTGCTTCTGCAGGTGGGTTCTACCTGGTGTTGATCGGCAGGTGGGTTCTACCTAGTGTTGCTTCGGCAGGTGGGTTCTACCTGGTGTTGCTTCGGCAGGTGGGTTCTACCTAGTGTTGCTTCGGCAGGTGGGTTCTACCTAGTGTTGCTTCGGCAGGTGGGTTCTACCTACTGTTTCTTCGGCAGGTGGGTTCTACCTAATGTTGCTTCGGCAGGTGGGTTCTACCTAGTGTTGCATCGGCAGGTGGGTTCTACCTAGTGTTGCTTCGGCAGGTGGGTTCTAACTGGTGTTGCTTCGGCAGGTGGGTTTTACCTACTGTTGCTTCGGCAGGTGGGTTCTACCTAGTGTTGTTTCGGCAGGTGGGTTCTACCTAGTGTTGCTTCGGCAGGTGGGTTCTACCTAGTGTTGCTTCGTCAGGTAGGGTTCTACCTAGTGTTGCTTCGGCAGGTAGGGTTCTACGTGGTGTTGCTTCGGCAGGTGGGTTCAACCTAGTGTTGCTTCGGCAGGTAGAGTTCTACCTAGTGTTGCTTCTGCAAGTAGGTTCTACCTAGTGTTGCATCGGCAGGTGGGTTCTACCTAGTGTTGCTTCAGCAGGTAGGGTTCTACCTAGTGTTGCTTCGGCAGGTGGGTTCTACCTGGTGTTGATCGGCAGGTGGGTTCTACCTAGTGTTGCTTCGGCAGGTGGGTTCTACCTACTGTTGCCTTGGCAGGTGGGTTCTACCTGGTGTTGCTTTGGCAGGTGGGTTCTACCTAGTGTTGCTTCGGCAGGTATGGTTCTACCTAGTGTTGCTTCGGCGGGTGGGTTCTACCTAGTGTTGCTTCGGCAGGTGGGTTCTACCTAGTGTTGCTTCGGCAGGTGGGTTCTACCTAGTGTTGCTTCGGCAGGTGGGTTCTACCTAGTGTTGCTTCGGAAGGTGGGTTCTACCTGGTGTTGCTTCGGCAGGTGGGTTCTACCTAGTGTTGCTTCGGAAGGTAGAGTTCTATCTAGTGTTGATTCGGAAGGTGGATTCTACCTAGTGTTGCTTCGGCAGGTGGGTTCTACCGAGTGTTGCTTCGGCAGGTGGGTTCTACCTAGTGTTGCTTCGGCGGGTGGGTTCTACCTACTGTTTCTTCTGCAGGTGGGTTCTACCTAATGTTGCTTCGGCAGGTGGGTTCTACCTAGTGTTGCTTCGGCAGGTGGGTTCTACCTAGTGCTGCTTCGGCAGGTGGGTTCTACATAGTGCTGCTTCGGCAGGTGGGTTCTACCTGGTGTTGCTTCGGCAGGTGGGTTCTACCTAGTGTTGCTTCGTCAGGTAGGGTTCTACCTAGTGTTGCTTCGGCAGGTAGGGTTCTACCTAGTGTTGCTTCGGCAGGTGGGTTCTACCTGGTGTTGCTTCGGCAGGTGGGTTCAACCTAGTGTTGCTTCGGCAGGTAGAGTTCTACCTAGTGTTGCTTCTGCAAGTAGGTTCTACCTAGTGTTGCATCGGCAGGTGGGTTCTACCTAGTGTTGCTTCGGCAGGTGGGGTCTACCTAGTGTTGCTTTGGCAGATGGGTTCTACATAGTGTTGCTTCGGCAGGTGGGTTCTACCTAGTGTTGCATCAACAGGTGGGTTCTACCTAGTGTTGCTTCGGCAGGTGGGTTCTACCTAGTGTTGCTTCGGCAGGTGGGTTCTACCTAGTGTTGCTTCGGCAGGTAGGGTTCTACCTAGTGTTGCTTCTGCAGGTGGGTTCTACCTGGTGTTGATCGGCAGGTGGGTTCTACCTAGTGTTGCTTCGGCAGGTGGGTTCTACCTGGTGTTGCTTCGGCAGGTGGGTTTTACCTACTGTTGCTTCGGCAGGTGGGTTCTACCTAGTGTTGTTTCGGCAGGTGGGTTCTACCTAGTGTTGCTTCGGCAGGTGGGTTCTACCTAGTGTTGCTTCGTCAGGTAGGGTTCTACCTAGTGTTGCTTCGGCAGGTAGGGTTCTACCTAGTGTTGCTTCGGCAGGTGGGTTCTACCTGGTGTTGCTTCGGCAGGTGGGTTCAACCTAGTGTTGCTTCGGCAGGTAGAGTTCTACCTAGTGTTGCTTCTGCAAGTAGGTTCTACCTAGTGTTGCATCGGCAGGTGGGTTCTACCTAGTGTTGCTTCAGCAGGTAGGGTTCTACCTAGTGTTGCTTCGGCAGGTGGGTTCTACCTGGTGTTGATCGGCAGGTGGGTTCTACCTAGTGTTGCTTCGGCAGGTGGGTTCTACCTACTGTTGCCTTGGCAGGTGGGTTCTACCTGGTGTTGCTTTGGCAGGTGGGTTCTACCTAGTGTTGCTTCGGCAGGTATGGTTCTACCTAGTGTTGCTTCGGCGGGTGGGTTCTACCTAGTGTTGCTTCGGCAGGTGGGTTCTACCTAGTGTTGCTTCGGCAGGTGGGTTCTACCTGGTGTTGCTTCGGCAGGTGGGTTCTACCTAGTGTTGCTTCGGCAGGTAGAGTTCTATCTAGTGTTGATTCGGAAGGTGGATTCTACCTAGTGTTGCTTCGGCAGGTGGGTTCTACCGAGTGTTGCTTCGGCAGGTGGGTTCTACCTAGTGTTGCTTCGGCGGGTGGGTTCTACCTACTGTTTCTTCTGCAGGTGGGTTCTACCTAATGTTGCTTCGGCAGGTGGGTTCTACCTAGTGTTGCTTCGGCAGGTGGGTTCTACCTAGTGCTGCTTCGGCAGGTGGGTTCTACATAGTGTTGCTTCGGCAGGTGGGTTCTACCTGGTGTTGCTTCGGCAGGTGGGTTCTACCTAGTGTTGCTTCGTCAGGTAGGGTTCTACCTAGTGTTGCTTCGGCAGGTAGGGTTCTACCTAGTGTTGCTTCGGCAGGTGGGTTCTACCTGGTGTTGCTTCGGCAGGTGGGTTCAACCTAGTGTTGCTTCGGCAGGTAGAGTTCTACCTAGTGTTGCTTCTGCAAGTAGGTTCTACCTAGTGTTGCATCGGCAGGTGGGTTCTACCTAGTGTTGCTTCGGCAGGTGGGGTCTACCTAGTGTTGCTTTGGCAGATGGGTTCTACATAGTGTTGCTTCGGCAGGTGGGTTCTACCTAGTGTTGCATCAACAGGTGGGTTCTACCTAGTGTTGCTTCGGCAGGTGGGTTCTACCTAGTGTTGCTTCGGCAGGTGGGTTCAACCTGGTGTTGCTTCGGCGGGTGGGTTCTACCTAGTGTTGCTTCGGCAGGTGGGTTCTACCTAGTGTTGCTTCGGCAGGTGGGTTCTACCTGGTGTTGATCGGCAGGTGGGTTCTACCTACTGTTTCTTCGGCAGGTGGGTTCTACCTACTGTTGCCTCGGCAGGTGGGTTCTACCTGGTGTTGCTTCGGCAGGTGGGTTCTACCTAGTGTTGCTTCGGCAGGTATGGTTCTACCTAGTGTTGCTTCGGCGGGTGGGTTCTACCTAGTGTTGTTTCGGCAGGTGGGTTCTACCTAGTGTTGCTTCGGCAGGTGGGTTCTACCTACTGTTTCTTCGGCAGGTGGGTTCTACCTAATGTTGCTTCGGCAGGTGGGTTCTACCTAGTGTTGCATCGGCAGGTGGGTTCTACCTAGTGTTGCTTCGGCAGGTGGGTTCTACCTGGTGTTGCTTCGGCAGGTGGGTTCAACCTAGTGTTGCTTCGGCAGGTAGAGTTCTACCTAGTGTTGCTTCTGCAAGTAGGTTCTACCTAGTGTTGCATCGGCAGGTGGGTTCTACCTAGTGTTGCTTCAGCAGGTAGGGTTCTACCTAGTGTTGCTTCGGCAGGTGGGTTCTACCTGGTGTTGATCGGCAGGTGGGTTCTACCTAGTGTTGCTTCGGCAGGTGGGTTCTACCTACTGTTGCCTTGGCAGGTGGGTTCTACCTGGTGTTGCTTTGGCAGGTGGGTTCTACCTAGTGTTGCTTCGGCAGGTATGGTTCTACCTAGTGTTGCTTCGGCGGGTGGGTTCTACCTAGTGTTGCTTCGGCAGGTGGGTTCTACCTAGTGTTGCTTCGGCAGGTGGGTTCTACCTGGTGTTGCTTCGGCAGGTGGGTTCTACCTAGTGTTGCTTCGGCAGGTAGAGTTCTATCTAGTGTTGATTCGGAAGGTGGATTCTACCTAGTGTTGCTTCGGCAGGTGGGTTCTACCGAGTGTTGCTTCGGCAGGTGGGTTCTACCTAGTGTTGCTTCGGCGGGTGGGTTCTACCTACTGTTTCTTCTGCAGGTGGGTTCTACCTAATGTTGCTTCGGAAGGTGGGTTCTACCTAGTGTTGCTTCGGCAGGTGGGTTCTACCTAGTGCTGCTTCGGCAGGTGGGTTCTACATAGTGTTGCTTCGGCAGGTGGGTTCTACCTGGTGTTGCTTCGGCAGGTGGGTTCTACCTAGTGTTGCTTCGTCAGGTAGGGTTCTACCTAGTGTTGCTTCGGCAGGTAGGGTTCTACCTAGTGTTGCTTCGGCAGGTGGGTTCTACCTGGTGTTGCTTCGGCAGGTGGGTTCAACCTAGTGTTGCTTCGGCAGGTAGAGTTCTACCTAGTGTTGCTTCTGCAAGTAGGTTCTACCTAGTGTTGCATCGGCAGGTGGGTTCTACCTAGTGTTGCTTCGGCAGGTGGGGTCTACCTAGTGTTGCTTTGGCAGATGGGTTCTACATAGTGTTGCTTCGGCAGGTGGGTTCTACCTAGTGTTGCATCAACAGGTGGGTTCTACCTAGTGTTGCTTCGGCAGGTGGGTTCTACCTAGTGTTGCTTCGGCAGGTGGGTTCAACCTGGTGTTGTTTCGGCGGGTGGGTTCTACCTAGTGTTGCTTCGGCAGGTGGGTTCTACCTAGTGTTGCTTCGGCAGGTGGGTTCTACCTGGTGTTGATCGGCAGGTGGGTTCTACCTACTGTTTCTTCGGCAGGTGGGTTCTACCTACTGTTGCCTCGGCAGGTGGGTTCTACCTGGTGTTGCTTTGGCAGGTGGGTTCTACCTAGTGTTGCTTCGGCAGGTATGGTTCTACCTAGTGTTGCTTCGGCGGGTGGGTTCTACCTAGTGTTGTTTCGGCAGGTGGGTTCTACCTAGTGTTGCTTCGGCAGGTGGGTTCTACCTACTGTTTCTTCGGCAGGTGGGTTCTACCTAATGTTGCTTCGGCAGGTGGGTTCTACCTAGTGTTGCATCGGCAGGTGGGTTCTACCTAGTGTTGCATCGGCAGGTGGGTTCTACCTGGTGTTGCTTCGGCAGGTGGGTACTACCTACAGTTGCTTCGGCAGGTGGGTTCTACCTAGCGTTGCTTCGGAAGGTGGGTTCTACCTGGTGTTGCTTCGGCAGGTGGGTTCTACCTAGTGTTGCTTCGGCAGGTAGAGTTCTATCTAGTGTTGATTCGGAAGGTGGATTCTACCTAGTGTTGCTTCGGCAGGTGGGTTCTACCGAGTGTTGCTTCGGCAGGTGGGTTCTACCTAGTGTTGCTTCGGCGGGTGGGTTCTACCTACTGTTTCTTCTGCAGGTGGGTTCTACCTAATGTTGCTTCGGCAGGTGGGTTCTACCTAGTGTTGCTTCGGCAGGTGGGTTCTACCTAGTGCTGCTTCGGCAGGTGGGTTCTACATAGTGTTGCTTCGGCAGGTGGGTTCTACCTGGTGTTGCTTCGGCAGGTGGGTTCTACCTAGTGTTGCTTCGTCAGGTAGGGTTCTACCTAGTGTTGCTTCGGCAGGTAGGGTTCTACCTAGTGTTGCTTTGGCAGGTGGGTTCTACCTGGTGTTGCTTCGGCAGGTGGGTTCAACCTAGTGTTGCTTCGGCAGGTAGAGTTCTACCTAGTGTTGCTTCTGCAAGTAGGTTCTACCTAGTGTTGCATCGGCAGGTGGGTTCTACCTAGTGTTGCTTCGGCAGGTGGAGTCTACCTAGTGTTGCTTTGGCAGATGGGTTCTACATAGTGTTGCTTCGGCAGGTGGGTTCTACCTAGTGTTGCATCAACAGGTGGGTTCTACCTAGTGTTGCTTCGGCAGGTGGGTTCTACCTAGTGTTGCTTCGGCAGGTGGGTTCAACCTGGTGTTGCTTCGGCGGGTGGGTTCTACCTAGTGTTGCTTCGGCAGGTGGGTTCTACCTAGTGTTGCTTCGGCAGGTGGGTTCTACCTGGTGTTGATCGGCAGGTGGGTTCTACCTACTGTTTCTTCGGCAGGTGGGTTCTACCTACTGTTGCCTCGGCAGGTGGGTTCTACCTGGTGTTGCTTCAGCAGGTGGGTTCTACCTAGTGTTGCTTCGGCAGGTATGGTTCTACCTAGTGTTGCTTCGGCGGGTGGGTTCTACCTAGTGTTGTTTCGGCAGGTGGGTTCTACCTAGTGTTGCTTCGGCAGGTGGGTTCTACCTACTGTTTCTTCGGCAGGTGGGTTCTACCTAATGTTGCTTCGACAGGTGGGTTCTACCTAGTGTTGCATCGGCAGGTGGGTTCTACCTAGTGTTGCATCGGCAGGTGGGTTCTACCTGGTGTTGCTTCGGCAGGTGGGTACTACCTACAGTTGCTTCGGCAGGTGGGTTCTACCTAGTGTTGCTTCGGCAGGTGGGTTCTACCTAGTGTTGCTTCGGCAGGTGGGTTCTACCTAGTGTTGCTTCGGCAGGTGGGTTCTACCTGGTGTTGCTTCGGCAGGTGGGTTCTACCTAGTGTTGCTTCGGCAGGTAGAGTTCTATCTAGTGTTGATTCGGAAGGTGGATTCTACCTAGTGTTGCTTCGGCAGGTGGGTTCTACCGAGTGTTGCTTCGGCAGGTGGGTTCTACCTAGTGTTGCTTCGATGGGTGGGTTCTACCTACTGTTTCTTCTGCAGGTGGGTTCTACCTAATGTTGCTTCGGCAGGTGGGTTCTGCCTAGTGTTGCTTCGGCAGGTAGGTTCTACCTACTGTTTCTTCAGCAGGTGGGTTCTACCTAGTGTTGCTTCGGCAGGTGGGTTCTACCTAGTGTTGCTTCGGTGGGTGGGTTCTACCTACTGTTTCTTCTGCAGGTGGGTTCTACCTAGTGTTGCTTCGGCAGGTGGGTTCTACCTAGTGTTGCTTCGGCAGGTAGGTTCTACCTACTGTTTCTTCAGCAGGTGGGTTCTACCTAGTGTTGCTTCGGCAGGTGGGTTCTACCTAGTGTTGCTTCGGCAGGTGGGTTCTACCTGGTGTTGCTTCGGCAGGTGGGTTCTACCTAGTGTTGCTTCGGCAGGTGGGTTCTACCTGGTGTTGCTTCGGCAGGTGGGTTCTACCTAGTGTTGCTTCGGCAGGTGGGTTCTACCTGGTGTTGCTTCGGCAGGTGGGTTCTACCTAGTGTTGCTTCGGCAGGTAGAGTTCTATCTAGTGTTGATTCGGAAGGTGGATTCTACCTAGTGTTGCTTCGGCAGGTGGGTTCTACCTAGTGTTGCTTCGGCAGGTAGGTTCTACCTACTGTTTCTTTGGCAGGTGGGTTCTACCTAGTGTTGCTTCGGCAGGTGGGTTCTACCTAATGTTGCTTCGGCAGGTGGGTTCTACCTAGTGTTGCTTCGGCAGGTGGGTTCTACCTAGTGTTGCTTTGGCAGGTGGGTTCTACGTAGTGTTGCTTCGGCAGGTGGGTTCTACCTAGTGTTGCATCAACAGGTGGGTTCTACCTAGTGTTGCTTCGGCAGGTGGGTTCAACCTGGTGTTGCTTCGGCGGGTGGGTTCTACCTAGTGTTGCTTCGGCAGGTAGGGTTCTACCTAGTGTTGCTTCGGTGGGTGGGTTCTACCTGGTGTTGCTTCGGCAGGTGGGTTGTACCTAGTGTTACTTCGGCAGGTAGGGTTCTACCTGGTGTTGATCGGCAGGTGGGTTCTACCTACTGTTGCCTTGGCAGGTGGGTTCTACCTGGTGTTGCTTCGGCAGGTGGGTTCTACCTAGTGTTGCTTCGGCATGTATGGTTCTACCTAGTGTTGCTTCGGCGGGTGGGTTCTACCTAGTGTTGCTTCGGCAGGTGGGTTCTACCTAGTGTTGCTTCGGCAGGTGGGTTCTACCTAGTGTTGCTTCGGCAGGTGGGTTCTACGTAGTGTTGCTTCGGCAGGTGGGTTCTACCTAGTGTTGCATCAACAGGTGGGTTCTACCTAGTGTTGCTTCGGCAGGTGGGTTCTACCTAGTGTTGCTTCGGCAGGTGGGTTCAACCTGGTGTTGCTTCGGCGGGTGGGTTCTACCTAGTGTTGCTTCGGCAGGTAGGGTTCTAGCTAGTGTTGCTTCGGTGGGTGGGTTCTACCTGGTGTTGCTTCGGCAGGTGGGTTGTACCTAGTGTTACTTCGGCAGGTAGGGTTCTACCTGGTGTTGATCGGCAGGTGGGTTCTACCTAGTGTTGCTTCGGCAGGTGGGTTCTACCTACTGTTGCCTTGGCAGGTGGGTTCTACCTGGTGTTGCTTCGGCAGGTGGGTTCTACCTAGTGTTGCTTCGGCGGGTGGGTTCTACCTACTGTTTCTTCTGCAGGTGGGTTCTACCTAATGTTGCTTCGGCAGGTGGGTTCTACCTAGTGTTGCTTCGGCAGGTGGGTTCTACCTAGTGCTGCTTCGGCAGGTGGGTTCTACCTGGTGTTGCTTCGGAGGGTGGGTTCTACCTAGTGTTGCTTCGGAGGGTAGGGTTCTACCTAGTGTTGCTTCGGCAGGTAGGGTTCTACCTAGTGTTGCTTCGGCAGGTGGGTTCTACCTGGTGTTGCTTCGGCAGGTGGGTTCAACCTAGTGTTGCTTCGGCAGGTAGAGTTCTACCTAGTGTTGCTTCTGCAAGTAGGTTCTACCTAGTGTTGCATCGGCAGGTGGGTTCTACCTAGTGTTGCTTCGGCAGGTGGGGTCTACCTAGTGTTGCTTTGGCAGATGGGTTCTACATAGTGTTGCTTCGGCAGGTGGTTTCTACCTAGTGTTGCATCAACAGGTGGGTTCTACCTAGTGTTGCTTCGAGAGGTGGGTTCTACCTAGTGTTGCTTCGGCAGGTGGGTTCAACCTGGTGTTGCTTCGGCAGGTGGGTTCTACCGAGTGTTGCTTCGGCAGGTGGGTTCTACCTAGTGTTGCTTCGGTGGGTGGGTTCTACCTACTGTTTCTTCTGCAGGTGGGTTCTACCTAGTGTTGCTTTGGCAGGTGGGTTCTACCTGGTGTTGCTTCGGCAGGTGGGTTCTACCTAGTGTTGCTTCGGCAGGTAGGTTCTACCTACTGTTTCTTCAGCAGGTGGGTTCTACCTAGTGTTGCTTCGGCAGGTGGGTTCTACCTGGTGTTGCTTCGGCAGGTGGGTTCTACCTGGTGTTGCTTCGGCAGGTGGGTTCTACCTAGTGTTGCTTCGGCAGGTGGGTTCTACCTAGTGTTGCTTCGGCAGGTGGGGTCTACCTAGTGTTGCTTTGGCAGATGGGTTCTACATAGTGTTGCTTCGGCAGGTGGGTTCTACCTAGTGTTGCATCAACAGGTGGGTTCTACCTAGTGTTGTTTCGGCAGGTGGGTTCTACCTAGTGTTGCTTCGGCAGGTGGGTTCAACCTGGTGTTGCTTCGGCGGGTGGGTTCTACCTAGTGTTGCTTCGGCAGGTGGGTTCTACCTAGTGTTGCTTCGGCAGGTAGGGTTCTACCTAGTGTTGCTTCAGCAGGTAGGGTTCTACCTAGTGTTGCTTCGGCAGGTGGGTTCTACCTACTGTTGCCTCGGCAGGTGGGTTCTACCTGGTGTTGCTTCGGCAGGTGGGTTCTACCTGGTGTTGCTTCGGCAGGTATGGTTCTACCTAGTGTTGCTTCGGCGGGTGGGTTCTACCTAGTGTTGTTTCGGCAGGTGGGTTCTACCTAGTGTTGCTTCGGCAGGTGGGTTCTACCTACTGTTTCTTCGGCAGGTGGGTTCTACCTAATGTTGCTTCGGCAGGTGGGTTCTACCTAGTGTTGCATCGGCAGGTGGGTTCTACCTAGTGTTGCATCGGCAGGTGGGTTCTACCTGGTGTTGCTTCGACAGGTGGGTACTACCTACAGTTGCTTCGGCAGGTGGGTTCTACCTAGTGTTGCTTCGGCAGGTGGGTTCTACCTGGTGTTGCTTCGGCAGGTGGGTTCTACCTAGTGTTGCTTCGGCAGGTGGGTTCTACCTGGTGTTGCTTCGGCAGGTGGGTTCTACCTAGTGTTGCTTCGGCAGGTGGGTTCTACCTGGTGTTGCTTCGGCAGGTAGAGTTCTATCTAGTGTTGATTCGGAAGGTGGATTCTACCTAGTGTTGCTTCGGCAGGTGGGTTCTACCGAGTGTTGCTTCGGCAGGTGGGTTCTACCTAGTGTTGCTTCGATGGGTGGGTTCTACCTACTGTTTCTTCTGCAGGTGGGTTCTACCTAATGTTGCTTCGGCAGGTGGGTTCTACCTAGTGTTGCTTTGGCAGGTGGGTTCTACCTGGTGTTGCTTCGGCAGGTGGGTTCTACCTAGTGTTGCTTCGGCAGGTGGGTTCTACCTAGTGTTGCTTCGGCAGGTGGGTTCTAGCTAGTGTTGCTTCGGCAGGTGGGTTCTACCTGGTGTTGCTTTGGCAGGTGGGTTCTACCTAGTGTTGCTTCGGCAGGTGGGTTCTACCTGGTGTTGCTTCGGCAGGTGGGTTCTACCTAGTGTTGCTTCGGCAGGTGGGTTCTACCTGGTGTTGCTTCGGCAGGTGGGTTCTACCTAGTGTTGCTTCGGCAGGTAGAGTTCTATCTAGTGTTGATTCGGAAGGTGGATTCTACCTAGTGTTGCTTCGGCAGGTGGGTTCTACCTAGTGTTGCTTCAGCAGGTAGGTTCTACCTACTGTTTCTTTGGCAGGTGGGTTCTACCTAGTGTTGCTTCGGCAGGTGGGTTCTACCTAATGTTGCTTCGGCAGGTGGGTTCTACCTAGTGTTGCTTCGGCAGGTAGGTTTTACCTACTGTTTCTTCGGCAGGTGGGTTCTACCTAGTGTTGCTTCGGCAGGTGGGTTCTACCTAGTGTTGCTTCGGCAGGTGGGTTCTACCTGGTGTTGCTTTGGCAGGTGGGTTCTACCTACTTTTGAATCCCTCTTCCCTCTCCTCAGGCGTAACTCCATCCTGATAGTGAATGCCCTGTCGGTGGTGGGAGCCTGTTTGATGTTTGCCTCGAAGGCCAATGAGTCCTTTGAGATGCTGATCGTTGGCCGGCTGGTGTTCGGTCTGTTCTGTGGCCTTGTGATGAGTCTCAACCCTCTCTACATCCAGGAAGTCTCCCCCACCAACCTCAGAGGGGCCTTCGCTACCCTCAACCAGGTCTCCTTCGCTACGGGCATACTCCTGGGCATGGTGAGAATAGACGCTGTCCACCCTGACAGAGATCGTGTAAATTGTTTCACACGATATGATTACCAACATGACTTTCATTGAAATGAAGCTGCAGCAATGATACAACTTTCAGAGGGGGACAGATGTAACAATGAGCTGATGTGGTGTAACAATGAGTGGCAAAGAGTACAAACAGGGTTAACAGTAGTGTTGTTACACTGTAGGGTTAACAGTAGTGTTGTTAGACTGTAGGTGGCAGGGTTAACAGTAGTGTTGTTACACTGTAGGGTTAACAGTAGTGTTGTTAGACTGTAGGTGGCAGGGTTAACAGTAGTGTTGTTAGACTGCAGGGTTAACAGTAGTGTTGTTAGACTGTAGGGTTAACAGTAGTGTTGTTAGACTGTAGGGTTAACAGTAGTGTTGTTAGACTGTAGGTGGCAGGGTTAACAGTGGTGTTGCTAGACTGTAGGTGGCAGGGTTAACAGTAGTGTTGTTAGACTGTAGGTGGCAGGGTTAACAGTAATGTTGTTAGACTGTAGGTGGCAGGGTTAACAGTAGTGTTGTTAGACTGCAGGGTTAACAGTAGTGTTGTTAGACTGTAGGGTTAACAGTAGTGTTGTTAGACTGTAGGGTTAACAGTAGTGTTGTTAGACTGTAGGTGGCAGAGTTAACAGTAGTGTTGTTAGACTGTAGGTGGCAGAGTTAACAGTAGTGTTGGTAGACTGTAGGGTTAACAGTAGTGTTGGTAGACTGTAGGGTTAACAGTAGTGTTGTTAGACTGTAGGGTTAATTTAACAGTAGTGTTGTTAGACTGTAGGGTTAACAGTAGTGTTGTTAGACTGTAGGTGGCAGGGTTAACAGTGGTGTTGCTAGACTGTAGGTGGCAGAGTTAACAGTAGTGTTGTTAGACTGTAGGGTTAACAGTAGTGTTGTTAGACTGTAGGGTTAACAGTAGTGTTGTTAGACTGTAGGGTTAACAGTAGTGTTGTTAGACTGTAGGTGGCAGAGTTAACAGTAGTGTTGTTAGACTGTAGGGTTAACAGTAGTGTTGTTAGAGTGTTGTTAGACTGTAGGGTTAACAGTAGTGTTGTTAGACTGTAGGGTTAACAGTAGTGTTGTTAGACTGTAGGTGGCAGGGTTAACAGTGGTGTTGCTAGACTGTAGGTGGCAGGGTTAACAGTAGTGTTGTTAGACTGTAGGTGGCAGGGTTAACAGTAATGTTGTTAGACTGTAGGTGGCAGGGTTAACAGTAGTGTTGTTAGACTGCAGGGTTAACAGTAGTGTTGTTAGACTGTAGGGTTAACAGTAGTGTTGTTAGACTGTAGGGTTAACAGTAGTGTTGTTAGACTGTAGGTGGCAGGGTTAACAGTGGTGTTGCTAGACTGTAGGTGGCAGAGTTAACAGTAGTGTTGTTAGACTGTAGGGTTAACAGTAGTGTTGTTAGACTGTAGGGTTAACAGTAGTGTTGTTAGACTGTAGGGTTAACAGTAGTGTTGTTACACTGTAGGGTTAACAGTAGTGTTGTTAGACTGTAGGTGGCAGGGTTAACAGTAGTGTTGTTAGACTGTAGGGTTAACAGTAGTGTTGTTAGACTGTAGGGTTAACAGTAGTGTTGTTAGACTGTAGGGTTAACAGTAGTGTTGTTAGACTGTAGGGTTAACAGTAGTGTTGTTAGACTGTAGGTGGCAGAGTTTTAACAGTAGTGTTGTTAGACTGTAGGTGGCAGAGTTAACAGTAGTGTTGTTAGACTGTAGGGTTAATTTAACAGTAGTGTTGTTAGACTGTAGGGTTAACAGTAGTGTTGTTAGACTGTAGGTGGCAGGGTTAACAGTGGTGTTGCTAGACTGTAGGTGGCAGGGTTAACAGTGGTGTTGCTAGACTGTAGGGTTAACAGTAGTGTTGTTAGACTGTAGGTGGCAGGGTTAACAGTAGTGTTGTTAGACTGCAGGGTTAACAGTAGTGTTGTTAGAATGTAGGTGGCAGAGTTAACAGTAGTGTTGTTAGACTGTAGGGTTAACAGTAGTGTTGTTAGACTGTAGGGTTAACAGTAGTGTTGTTAGACTGTAGGTGGCAGGGTTAACAGTGGTGTTGCTAGACTGTAGGTGGCTTTGAGATTATGTTTTTTCTCTGTTGTTGTTATTTCTAGGTAGCTGGTCTTGAAACAGTGCTGGGGACGAAAGAGCTGTGGGCTATGATGTTATCCCTGTCTCTGATACCTGCCCTGCTACAGTACCTGGCCCTCCCCTTCTGCCCTGAGAGCCCCAGATACCTGCTCATCAACCGCGGTCAGGAGAGCCAGGCAGAGACTGGTGGGTAGCACTGTCACACAGTACACACTGTTGTAATGTAATAATATTTTATATACAGTTCATGATATATACATCACATGCGACCTGTAACAAGACTAGGCAATAAGCCCATTTAATGAGTTATCTGACTGCATAAAAATTATTTAGCAATATTTAATGCAACAGCTGTGTCAGGTTTCAAAAAAGCTTTACGGAAAAAGCACACCATGCAATAATCTGAGTACAGCGCTAAGCCACAAAAACAAGCCATACAGATACCCGCCATGTTGTGGAGTCAGTAAAAGTCAGAAATAGAGTTATAAATATTCACTTCCATTTGATGATCTTCATCAGAATGCACTCCCAGGAATCCCAGTTCCACAATACATGTTCGTTTTGTTCGATAAAGTTCATCTTTATGTCCAAATACCTCCTTTTTGTTAGCACGTTTAGTTCACCAATCGAAATTCACAAGGCGCGGGCAAGTCCAGGCAAAGGTCCAGAGGAAAAGTCAAAACAGTTCTATTACAGTTCGTAGAAACATGTCAAACGAAGTATAGAATCAATCTTTAGGATGTTTTTAGCATAAATCTTCAATAATGTTCCAAAAGGACAAATCCTTTGTCTTTAGAAAGGAAAGGGAACGCAGCTCGCTTTCACGGCCACGCGCATGACTTAGTTCAAGGCTTTCTGTCAGACCCCTGGTTGAAACAGCTCTTATTCGCTCCCCCTTCATAGTAGAAGCCTGGAACAAGGTTCTAAAGACTGTTGACATCTAGTGGAAGCCAGAGGAAGTGCAATATGACCCCATTAACATCTGTATATTCGAAAGGCAATGACTTGAAAAACTACAAACCTCAGATTTCCCACTTCCTGGTTGGATTTTTCTCAGGTTTTCGCCTGCCATATGAGTTCTGTTATACTCACAGACATCATTCAAACCATTTCAAAAACATCAGAGTGTTTTCTATCCAAATCTACTAATAATATGCATATATTAGCTTCCGGCCTGAGTAGCAGGCAGTTTACTCTGGGCATATTTTTCATCCGAACGTGAAAATACTGCCCCCTATCCTAAACAGGTTAAGGAGAAGTATATCTTTAATTCTATGTATAACACTTGTATCTTTTATCAAAGTTTATGATGGGTATTTCTGTAAATTGATGTGGCTCTCTGTAAATTCGCCGGATGTTTTCGAGTCACAACATTACTGAACATAATGCGCCAATGTAAACTGAGATTTTTGGATGTAAATATGAACTTTATCGAACAAAACATACATGTATTGTGTAACATGAAGTCCTATGAGTGCAATCTGATGAAGATCATCAAAGGTTAGTGATTAATTTTATCTCTATTTCTGCTTTTTGTGACTCCTCTCTTTGGCTGGAAAATGGCTGTATGTTTTTCTGTGACTAGGCGCTGACCTAACATAATCGTATGGTGTGCTTTCGCTGTAAAGCCTTTTTGAGATCGGACATGATGGCTAGATTAACAAGAAGTTAAGCTTTAATTTGGTGTATTGCACTTGTGAATGGATGAAAGTTAAATATTTCTAAAAAATATTTTTGAATTTCGCGCTCTGCCATTTCAGCTGATGTTGTCGAAACCCCCTAGCCTTAAGAACACCATAGAGTTACAATACTAGGAAGAAATGTCTGGGAATCAAATTCTAAATACAAGTATATTTCATTATGAGACAGACAAGCTACCTTTGAGATGATTTGTGCTCTGTTCCAGCGAATCTCTGCACGTCACCTAGAAATAACCTGGACAAATCATGTAGAAATGGCCTGGTCCAAATCATGTAAAAATGACCTGGTCAAATCATGTAGAAATGACCTGGACAAATCATGTAGAAATGACCTAGTCAAATCATGTAAAAATGACCTAGTCAAATTATGTAGAAATGACCTAGTCAAATCATATAGAAATGACCTAGTCAAATTATGCTATTTTTCGCATGCTTGAAGTTCTGATTTGAACTGCTCTATTTTGCCCTCTGATGTCCTCTAGGACTTCACAGTCGTACCAAACATGTTTGACCCTAGTTTGCTGTGTCGCATTTCTTTCTTCCCAAGTAAAAACACAACAAGCTCTGGGATTAACATGTTCTTAGATGTTTTATTTTGCCAGCCAATATACAGCCAGTCATGAAGACTTTAACCCCCTAGTCGATTCAAATGTAAGACCTTATCCGTTTTGATCAAATCATTCATACGAGTTAATTGCCATAAATCCAAAAGCATCATCACCATCATGTAAACAGTGTATTTGTTATACATACAGTAACAAAAAAAGATTTTAGATTCTTCAAAGTAGCCACCCTTTGCCTTGATGACAGCTTTACACACTCTTGGCATTCTCTCAACCAGTTTCACCCGGAATTTTTTTACCAAACATTCTTGAAGGCGTTCCCACATATGCCGAGCACTTGTTGGCTGCTTTTTCCTTCACTCTAAGGTTCGTGTCTCTGCAGAGTGCCGGTACTGATAAGTAGCCGTTGGAGATACTGCGAGACACTGGGGGAGTCCTTCATTTAGGAAGGTTTTTTACCTTTGTCTGACACTTCAGCAACTGATTACAGTGTGTTAGTAAAAGGCGTGGAGATGGGTTGCATGGAAGCTCCTTTTGTATATTGTGGATCTCGAGTCTGATCTTATTTCTGGTTCTGTTGTCTTTGGAGTGAGGCCTAGCCTACTGGTGAAAAGGGGTCTCATTCATTTTGGGAAACGATTTGGCTGGAGGGAAGGTCGTAACAAATCCTGTCGTTTGTAAGGAATCCAGAGTAGAGGAACCTGATGGGTTATCAGAAAAGTACCCTAAAGTGTTCCCAGCATGTTTCGTTACACGTGCTATGTCAAAGAAAGAAAGTTTAATGTTGAGGAGGATGTCATCGATCCCACCATGGTCTATCTGTCCGAGACGTTTATGGGTAATCCTGATTTCACTAGACCTCCTGAGATGACTTCTCCTTTGAAAAGCTCAGTGTATTTAATTACTTTGTAAAATAAACAGATTGCCATACAGGGCATAAAGCTTCAGTTACAAGAATTTCGAGGCATTATTCCAAACATGGTCAAAGAGAGAGAGAGAGAGAGAGACAAAGAAAGCATGGCCCATAGCCATGGCCCATAGCCAGAGAGAGAGAGAGAGAGAGAGAGAGAAAGCATGGCCCATAGCCATGGCCCGTAGCCAGAGAGAGAGAGAGAGAGAGAGAGAGAGAGAGAGAGAGAGAGAGAGAGAGGGAAAGTATGGCCCATAGCCAGAGAGAGAGAGAGAGAGAGAGAGAGGGAGAGAGAGAGAGGGAGAGAGAGACAAAGAAAGCATGGCCCACAACCATGGCCCATAGCCTGAGGGAGAGAAAAAGAGAGAGAGAGAGGGAGAGAGAGACAAAGAAAGCATGGCCCATAGCGAGAGAGAGAGAGAGAGAGGGAGAGAGAAGGAAAGCATGGCCCACAGCCAGAGGAAGAGAGAGAGAGAGAGAAAGAGAGACAATCACATTACACATTACACACCATCACATTACATACTATCGCACACATTACACACACTCACACACATGACACACTATCACATTACACACCATCACATTACATACTATCGCACACATTACACACACTCATACACATTACACACAATCACATTACACACACTCACACACATTACACACTATCACATTACACACTACCACATTACACACATTACACACATTACACACTATCACATTACACACATTACATTACACACATTACACACCATCACATTACACACTATCACATTACACACACTATCACATTACACACATTACACACCATCACATTACACACATTACACACTATCACATTACACACATTACACACTATCACATTACACACATTACACACTATCACATTACACACTATCACATTACACACATTACACACACTATCACATTACACACATTACATTACACACATTACACACACTATCACATTACACACATTACACACCATCACATTACACACATTACACACTATCACATTACACACATTACACACCATCACATTACACACATTACACACTATCACATTACACACATTACACACTATCACATTACACACTATCACATTACACACTATCACATTACACACATTACACACTATCACATTACACACTATCACATTACACACTATCACATTACACACACTATCACATTACACACATTACACACATTACACACTATCACATTACACACCATCACATTACACACATTACACACCATCACATTACACACATTACACACTATCACATTACACACTATCACATTACACACATTACACACACTATCACATTACACACATTACACACCATCACATTACACACATTACACACTATCACATTACACACATTACACACCATCACATTACACACATTACACACTATCACATTACACACATTACACACCATCACATTATACACTATCACATTACACACTATCACATTACACACACTATCACATTACACACATTACACACTATCACATTACACACACTATCACATTACACACTATCACATTACACACATTACACACCATCACATTATACACTATCACATTACACACACTATCACATTACACACTATCACATTACACACTATCACATTACACACACTATCACATTACACACATTACACACATTACACACTATCACATTACACACCATCACATTACACACATTACACACCATCACATTACACACATTACACACTATCACATTACACACTATCACATTACACACATTACACACACTATCACATTACACACATTACACACCATCACATTACACACATTACACACTATCACATTACACACATTACACACTATCACATTACACACATTACACACTATCACATTACACACATTACACACTATCACATTACACACATTACACACCATCACATTATACACTATCACATTACACACATTACACACATTACACACTATCACATTACACACACTATCACATTACACACCATCACATTACACACATTACACACTATCACATTACACACATTACACACCATCACATTATACACTATCACATTACACACATTACACACATTACACACTATCACATTACACACACTATCACATTACACACCATCACATTACACACATTACACACTATCACATTACACACATTACACACCATCACATTATACACTATCACATTACACACACTATCACATTACACACCATCACATTACACACTATCACATTACACACATTACACACATTACACACATTCCACATTACACACTATCACATTACACATTCAAATTGTATCAAATCAACACCCAATGGTTTTACAAGCACTAGAAATATCCACTGTATGAGAACCAGGTGTTTGTTTTTATTCATCTTGTTTCTTTATGCTGAAGGTTTGGCATTAAGTCCCAGACAATGTCGTGTCTGGTTTACTGGATCAATGTCTGTGACTTGTTAAGTTGTCTATTGTCAATGTCTATTGTCTATTGTACAAACAAATATAATCTTTAAAATATATATTATAAAAAAATAACAAGGGCCTTGGAGACCTAGAAAGAGGTGGGTGGGTAGTACACAATAATCTTATGCCAGGATTCAATCAGGTCAGCAGTACTGTAGATCCACGATGTTGATGATGATATTCTTGTTGTTGTTTACCCCAGCCCTGTGGCGTCTGAGAGGCCCGTCAGACGAGGTGTTCACGGAGCTGGAGGAGATGAAGCAGGAGGCGGCTCACACCCAATCAGCCCTCACCGTCAAGGAGTTCTTCACCAAACGCTCCTACCGACAGCCAATCATCATCGTCCTCATCGTTAACCTGGGCTCCCAGCTCTCAGGCTTCAACGCGGTATGTTGTTTTAAATCAAATATTTTAGTAGTTTTATTGAAAATGCATTTTTCCACTTCTGTCTCATTTGCAAAAGAGACCTGAACATCCAGTAGTGAGTAATGTGTTCTCTATGGGGTATTTATTGAGACCTGAACATCCAGTAGTGAGTAATGTGTTCTCTATGGGGTATTTATTGAGACCTGAACATCCAGTAGTGAGTAATGTGTTCTCTATGGGGTATTTATTGAGACCTGAACATCCAGTAGTGAGTAATGTGTTCTCTATGGGGTATTTATTGAGACCTGAACATTTTGTAGTGAGTAATGTGTTCTCTATGGTCTAACAGACTAGCAGACTAGCAGACTAATAGACTATCAGGCTACTAGACTACCAGATTAGCAGACTACCAGACTAGCAGCAGACTACCAGACTAGCAGCAGACTAGCCGACTAGCAGCAGGCTACCAGTCTACTGGACTAGCAGACTAGAAGACTAACAGCAGATTAGCAGACACAAATGATTCTACCAGACTCCTAGCAGACTAGTAACAGACTAGCAACAGACTACCAGACTACCAGACTACCAGACTAGCAGCAGAATACCAGACAAGCAGCAGACTACCAGACTACCAAACTACCAGACTAGCAGCAGACTACCAGACTACCAAACTACCAGACTAGCAGCAGACTACCAGACAAGCAGCAGACTACCAGACTACCAAACTACCAGACTAGCAGCAGACTACCAGACTACCAAACTACCAGACTAGGAGCAGACTACCAGACTACCAGACTACCATACTAGCAGCAGACTACCAGACTACCATACTAGCAGCAGACTACCAGACTACCAGACTAGCAGCAGACTACCAGACTACCAGACTACCAGACTAGCAGCAGAATACCAGACAAGCAGCAGACTACCAGACTACCAAACTACCAGACTAGCAGCAGACTACCAGACTACCAAACTACCAGACTAGGAGCAGACTACCAGACTACCAGACTACCAGACTAGCAGACTAGCAGCAGACTACCAGACTACCAGACTACCATACTAGCAGCAGACTACCAGACTACCATACTAGCAGCAGACTACCAGACTACCAGTCTAGCAGTAGACTACCAGACTACCAGACTAGCTGCAGACTACCAGACTAGCAGCAGACTAATAGACTAGCAGGCTACTAGACTACCAGATTAGCAGACTACCAGACTAGCAGCAGACTACCAGACTAGCAGCAGACTACCAGACTACCATACTAGCAACAGACTACCAGACAACTAGACTAGCAGCAGAGTACCAGACTACCAGACTACTAGACTAGCAGCAGACTACCAGACTAGCAGCAGACTACCAGACTAGCAGCAGACTACCAGACTTCCAGACTACCAGACTAGCAGCAGACTACCAGACAAGCAGCAGGCTACCAGACTAGCAGCAGGCTACCAGACTAGCAGCAGACTACTAGACTAGTAGACTAGCAGACTAGCAGCAGACTACCACACCAGCAGACTAGCAGCAGGCTACCAGACTACCAGACTAGCAGCAGTCTAACAGATCCAGACTAGCAGCAGACTACCAGACTACCAGACTAGCAGCAGACTACCAGACTACCAGACTAGCAACAGACTACCAGACTAGCAGCAGAGTACCAGACAAGCAGCAGGCTACCAGACTAGCAGCAGACTAGCAGACTAGCAGCAGGCTACCAGACTAGCAGCAGACTAGCAGACTAGCAGCAGACTACCAGACTAGCAGCAGACTACCAGACTAGCAGCAGACTAGCAGACTAGCTGACTACTAGACTACCAGACTACTGGACTAGCAGACAAGCAAACTACTGGACTACCAAACTACCAGACTAGCAGACTAGCTGCAGACTAGCAGCCTAGTACCAGACTACCATACTAGTAGCATGTTACCAGACTGGCAGCAGATGACCGCGGACTAGTAGCCGACTACCAGAATAGCAGACTAGCAGCAGACTACCAGACTAGCAGACTTGCAGTTATTTGCTAAACCCTCCCCTCTTTCCAGATTTGATTCTGCGGCATTGTGTCAGTATGGTTCTTCAGGCTATTCTGCAGCTCAGTAGGGAACCTGAGGCTAAATGAAAGACAGGCAACACACTGAGGTTAAACATATACCCCACTTCTCATTTTCCAGATCATCAATTATTCCACCAAGATGTTTGACAAGGCTAACTTTGACGAAGCCAAGTATCTGACACTGGGGGTGGGGGCCGTGAACGTGGCCTTCACTCTGGTGGCGGTGAGTAGAGTACACTAGAGTAATCTCACCTATAATCTCACCTGTTATGAAGTATGGAGGCTCACCTGTAATCTCACCTGGTATGAGGTATGGAGACTCACCTGTAATCTCACCTGTTATGAGGTATGGAGACTCACCTGTAATCTCACCTGGTATGAGGTATGGAGACTCACCTGTAATCTCACCTGGTATGAGGTAATGGAGGCTCACCTGTAATCTCACCTGGTATGAGGTATGGAGACTCACCTGTAATCTCACCTGTTATGAGGTATGGAGACTCACCTGTAATCTCACCTGTTATGAGGTAATGGAGGCTCACCTGTAATCTCACCTGGTATGAGGTATGGAGACTCACCTGTAATCTCACCTGTTATGAAGTATGGAGACTCACCTGTAATCTCACCTGTTATGAAGAATGGAGGCTCACCTGTAATCTCACCTGGTATGAGGTATGGAGACTCACCTGTAATCTCACCTGTTATGAGGTATGGAGACTCACCTGTAATCTCACCTGGTATGAGGTATGGAGACTCACCTGTAATCTCACCTGTTATGAGGTATGGAGACTCACCTGTAATCTCACCTGGTATGAGGTATGGAGACTCACCTGTAATCTCACCTGGTATGAGGTATGGAGACTCAACTATAATCTCACCTCTTATGAGGTATGGAGACTCACCTGTAATCTCACCTGGTATGAGGTATGGAGACTCACCTGTAATCTCACCTGTTAGGGAGTATGGAGACTCACCTGTAATCTCACCTGGTATAAGGTATGGAGACTCACCTGTAATCTCACCTGGTATAAAGTATGGAGACTCACCTGTAATATCACCTATTATGAAGTATGGAGACTCACCTGTAATATCATCTGTTATAAAGTTTGGAGACTTGCCTGTAATCTCACCTATTATGAAGTTTGGAGACTCACCTGTAATCTCACCTGGTATGAGGTATGGAGACTCACCTGTAATCTCACCTGGTATGAGGTATGGAGGCTCACCTGTAATCTCACCTGGTATGAGGTATGGAGGCTCAGCTGTAATCTCACCTGGTATGAGGTATGGAGGCTCACCTGTAATCTCACCTGGTATGAGGTATGGAGACTCACCTGTAATCTCACCTGGTATGAGGTATGGAGGCTCACCTGTAATCTCACCTGTTATGAGGTATGGAGACTCACCTGTAATCTCACCTGGTATGAGGTATGGAGGCTCACCTGTAATCTCACCTGTTATGAGGTATGGAGACTCACCTGTAATCTCACCTGGTATGAGGTATGGAGACTCACCTGTAATCTCACCTGGTATGAGGTATGGAGACTCACCTGTAATCTCACCTGTTATGAGGTATGGAGACTCACCTGCAATCTCACCTGTTATGAGGTATGGAGACTCACCTGTAATCTCACCTGTTATGAGGTATGGAGACTCACCTGTAATCTCACCTGGTATGAGGTATGGAGGCTCACCTGTAATCTCACCTGGTATGAGGTATGGAGACTCACCTGTAATCTCACCTGGTATGAGGTATGGAGGCTCATCTGTAATCTCACCTGGTATGAGGTATGGAGACTCACCTGTAATCTCACCTGTTATGAGGTAATGGAGGCTCACCTGTAATCTCACCTGTTATGAGGTATGGAGACACCTGTAATCTCACCTGGTATGAGGTATGGAGACTCACCTGTAATCTCACCTGTTATGAGGTATGGAGACTCACCTGTAATCTCACCTGGTATGAGGTATGGAGACTCACCTGTAATCTCACCTGGTATGAGGTATGGAGACTCACCTATAATCTCACCTCTTATGAGGTATGGAGACTCACCTGTAATCTCACCTGGTATGAGGTATGGAGACTCACCTGTAATCTCACCTGTTAGGGAGTATGGAGACTCACCTGTAATCTCACCTGGTATAAGGTATGGAGACTCACCTGTAATCTCACCTGGTATAAAGTATGGAGACTCACCTGTAATATCACCTATTATGAAGTATGGAGACTCACCTGTAATATCATCTGTTATAAAGTTTGGAGACTTGCCTGTAATCTCACCTATTATGAAGTTTGGAGACTCACCTGTAATCTCACCTGGTATGAGGTATGGAGACTCACCTGTAATCTCACCTGGTATGAGGTATGGAGGCTCACCTGTAATCTCACCTGGTATGAGGTATGGAGGCTCAGCTGTAATCTCACCTGGTATGAGGTATGGAGGCTCACCTGTAATCTCACCTGGTATGAGGTATGGAGACTCACCTGTAATCTCACCTGGTATGAGGTATGGAGGCTCACCTGTAATCTCACCTGTTATGAGGTATGGAGACTCACCTGTAATCTCACCTGGTATGAGGTATGGAGGCTCACCTGTAATCTCACCTGTTATGAGGTATGGAGACTCACCTGTAATCTCACCTGGTATGAGGTATGGAGACTCACCTGTAATCTCACCTGTTATGAGGTATGGAGACTCACCTGCAATCTCACCTGTTATGAGGTATGGAGACTCACCTGTAATCTCACCTGGTATGAGGTATGGAGACTCACCTGTAATCTCACCTGGTATGAGGTATGGAGACACCTGTAATCTCACCTGGTATGAGGTATGGAGACTCACCTGTAATCTCACCTATTATGAGGTATGGAGACTCACCTGTAATCTCACCTGGTATGAGGTATGGAGACTCACCTGTAATATCACCTGGTATGAGGTATGGAGACTCACCTGTAATCTCACCTGGTATGAGGTATGGAGACTCACCTGTAATCTCACCTGGTATGAGGTATGGAGACTCACCTGTAATATCACCTGGTATGAGGTATGGAGACTCACCTGTAATCTCACCTGGTATGAGGTATGGAGACTCACCTGTAATATCACCTGGTATGAGGTATGGAGACTCACCTGTAATCTCACCTGGTATGAGGTATGGAGACTCACCTGTAATCTCACCTGGTATGAGGTATGGAGACTCACCTGTAATCTCACCTATTATGAGGTATGGAGACTCACCTGTAATCTCACCTGGTATGAAGTATGGAGACTCACCTGTGATTTTGTGTCTGTTTTTCCTCTTCAGTTCTTCCTGATGGAGAGGGCGGGGCGTAGGAAACTACTGCTGACTGGCTTCCTGTGTCTAGCTGTGTGCAACCTCTCCATGACCGTCATAGACTCAGTCCTGGTACCTATAACCACACCGACACTAACCCTAAATGATCAGTCAATTATATTATACAATTGTCCACCTGAGTGTTGTCCATCTGAGTATTTACCATGTGAGTATTGTCTATCTCAGCGTACCTTGTTGGTGACTCTCTGTCTACCTGTAGGTGTAATACACTACGATGCTGTTATTCAACATGGTCTAAGGACAATTCGTATTATTCTGTATGTAAATATATGACATTCCATTTAGTATGATATGTTACGTTAAGTTACATTATGAATGGAACAGCTGTCATTCAATAACATATGAATTAGAGGCGGTATAGTATCATACTGTGCGTTTTACCTGGTTGTACAATATCATACGTCTTGGGTGATGTCATTTATCATACTTCTCGGTGTCACGTTCTGACCTTAGTTCTTTTGTTATGTCTTTGTTTTAGTATGGTCAGGGCGTGAGTTGAGTGGGTTGTCTATGTTACGTTTTCTATGTTGTGTTTGCGTTTGGCTTGGTATGGTTCTCAATCAGAGGCAGGTGTCGTTAGTTGTCTATGATCGAGAATCATACTTAGGTAGCCTGTTTTCCCCATTTTGGATGTGGGTGTTTGTTTTCTGTTTAGTGTTGTGTTGCACCTTACAGGACTGTTCGTTGGTTGTTTATTGTTTTGTTTCAGTGTTCATAAAAATATGAACCCTTACCTTTGGCGCTTTGGTCCTCACCTTCTTCCACCGACGACGAACGTTACAGTCAGAGGATATCATTTTATCGTACAAATTGGAGGGTGTAATTTACCATACGTCTTGGATGATGTAATCTACCATACGTCTTGGATGATGTAATTTACCATACGTCTTGGAGGATGTAATTTACCATACGTCTTGGATGATGTAATTTACCATACGTCTTGGATGATGTAATTTACCATACGTCTTGGAGGATGTAATTTACCATACGTCTTGGATGATGTAATTTACCATACGTCTTGGAGGATGTAATTTACCATACGTCTTGGATGATGTAATTTACCATACGTCTTGGAGGATATAATTTACCATACGTCTTGGAGGATGTAATTTACCATACGTCTTGGAGGATATAATTTACCATACGTCTTGGAGGATGTAATTTACCATACGTCTTGGAGGATATAATTTACCATACGTCTTGGAGGATATAATTTACCATACGTCTTGGAGGGTGTAATATATGTTGCAGCTCCGTCACTCAGTCGCGTCATGCCATTGTTTTTAAGGTTCTCAAGCCGCCCTATGTTAGCGCAGCCATAGTGGTGCCTTAAAGGGGGTGGATGAGCCCAGTCATTCTGGACGGAGGATAACTACTGTTCAGTCAAAATAACAACTATAGTGCCTGGAAATACAAGATTTTTTGTACTTTCTAGCTAACGTTATACTATATGTAAAGTCAATCTGGTGACCTCCCCTCAATCTTAGCTTGCTAGCTAACGTTATATTACATGTAAAGTCAATCTTGTGACCTCCCCTCAATCTTAGCTTGCTAGCTAACGTTATATTACATGTAAAGTCAATCTTGTGACCTCCCCTCAATCTTAGCTTGCTAGCTAACGTTATACTACATGTAAAGTCAATCTTGTGACCTCCCCTCAATCTTAGCTTGCTCGCTAACGTTATACTATATGTAAAGTCAATCTGGTGACATCCAAATGATGACAAAAGGTTTTCCTACTAATCATTTGCCTCCTTTTTTTAATGTCATTATACTTCCAAGCCATTGCAATGGATGTTGGATAACATTTTCATCAGCGCTCATTGACGATGCATTGAGTAGAATGCTCAGTTCAAAACAATATTGTGATGAGACATGCAACCCGTGAATAGTATTGCACATCTTAATCTGAGACCAGGTTGCTTGTTAGGCAGTAACAACAAAGAAGAATTACAGGAAGCATTTATATTGTCAGTTAGGGGAACTATCAACAAAGGTTAAGAGAATTGGCTTAAGTTTAGAATAAGGGTTAGCTAAAATGCTACACTTGTCCCGTTCTCACTTGAACAGGCAACCTTTGGAGTGCTAGACTGTCTGGGATTACGCTCACCCATCCTCCCTGACCAATATAAGATTGATTGACTGATTGATTGATCTGCCCTGTAGTTCCTTGTCCCAGAGCTGCGTAGCCTGCAGGTGTTGGTCGTGTTCTTCCTGATCTCAGCCTATGAGGTGGGACCTGGTCCTATTTCCTGGTTCATCGCTGCAGAGCTGTTTGACCAGCCAGCCAGACCAATCGCCATGGCCTTCACCAGCATGCTCAACTGGGGAGGGAAGTTCATGCTGGCCCTGCTCTTCCCTCCACTACTGGTAAGTCTGTGTCATAGGATAGCTGTAATACAACACCAATGGTACACAACATTATGGCACCAATGGGACTTAACATTATGGCACCAATGGGACTTAACATTATGGCACCAATGGTACATGACAAAATGGCACCAATGGGACTTAACATTATGGCACCAATGGGACTTAACATTATGGCACCAATGGTACATAACATAATGGCACCAATGGGACTTAACATTATGGCACCAATGGTACATGACATAATGGCACCAATGGGACTTAACATTATGGCACCAATGGTACATGACATAATGGCACCAATAGTACATGACATAATGGCACCAATGGTACATGACATAATGGCACCAAGGGTACATGACATAATGGCACCAATAGTACATGACATAATGGCACCAATGAGACGTAACGTTATGGCACCAATGGGACTTAACATTATGGCACCAATAGTACATGACATAATGGCACCAATAGTACATGACATAATGGCACCAATAGTACATGACATAATGGCACCAGTAGTACATGACATAATGGCACCAATGGGACTTAACGTTATGGCACCAATAGTACATGACATAATGGCACCAAGGGTACATGACATAATGGCACCAATGAGACGTAACGTTATGGCACCAATAGTACATTACATAATGGCACCAATAGTACATGACAGTATGGCTGGTTTGATATCATAGATAGGACTATCTTCTAAAATGAATCAATGAAATGTACTGCAATTTCCAGTTGTGTTAATTAACTCTCTGCTCCTGTGTGTGTGTGTGTGTGTGTGTGTGTGTGTGTGTGTGTGTGTGTGTGTGTGTGTGTGTGTGTGTGTGTGTGTGTGTCTCTCTCTCTCTCTCTGTAGAAACTGTGTGGTCCTTATGTGTACCTCCTCTTTATGACCATGGCTCTGGCAGCCTTCAGCTTCACTTGGAGACGCCTACCTGAGACCAAGGGACGCACGTTCGATGACATCGCAGCCGAGTTCCGAGAGGCCGAGGGCATCCCCCTGCACATTAAGACTGGTTTCAACACCTTCCCCTGACCTGACTGCCCTGGCCCCCCTCTCACCTTACCCCTCCCCCTACCCAGAGGTCGGAGGTTGTACTGGGGGTCACCGAGGTCTTCTTGTGTTCAACCTTCGCTTGGGACAAATGTTTTATTTTTTTTAACCTTTTGCTTAACCAGGTAGTCAGAACACGACCTCTAACACAAGGGAGACATGGTGGGACTGATACAGGACTTCAGGTTGTGGCCTCCCACAGTGTTGTCTGTTTTCTGAAGACGTGTACATTTATAAACATGAAAAATACGATTTCCTCTGTTACTGTAGTAGTCACGCATATGTATCATAAAATGGATCAATATTATTATCTGTATTGTTGGATTGAGGCATTACGATAACTTTTTTTCAGATCCATATCATTGAATATTAAAAGTGAAGCTCCTGTATATAAGAGATTATAGGAGATCCAGACTCTTATCTATAAGAGTTTATAAGAGTCTGAAGCTCCCGTATATAAGAGTCTGAAGCTCCCGTACATAAGAGTTTATAAGAGTCTGAAGCTCCCGTACATAAGACTTTATAAGAGTCTGAATCTCCCGTACATAAGACTTTATAAGAGTCTGAATCTCCTGTACATAAGAGTTTATAAGAGTCTGAAGCTCCCGTACATAAGACTTTATAAGAGTCTGAATCTCCCGTATATAAGATCCTGAATCTCCCGTACATAAGACTTTATAAGAGTCTGAATCTCCTGTACATAAGAGTTTATAAGAGTCTGAAGCTCCCGTACATAAGACTTTATAAGAGTCTGAATCTCCCGTACATAAGAGTTTATAAGAGTCTGAATCTCCCGTACATAAGACTTGATAAGAGTCTGAATCTCCCGTACATAAGAGTTTATAAGAGTCTGAATCTCCCGTACATAAGACTTTATAAGAGTCTGAATCTCCCGTACATAAGAGTTTATAAGAGTCTGAAGCTCCCGTACATAAGAGTTTATAAGAGTCTGAATCTCCCGTACATAAGAGTTTATAAGAGTCTGAAGCTCCCGTACATAAGAGTTTATCAGAGTCTGAAGCTCCCGTACATAAGAGTTTATCAGAGTCTGAAGCTCCCGTACATAAGAGTTTATCAGAGTCTGAAGCTCCCGTACATAAGAGTTTATAAGAGTCTGAAGCCCCTGTACCTGATGAAACATTGAACTTCTTGTGGCGTGGTTCTCTTCCATTGGACAGAAGCATTCCTCACAACTATTTGCCTCTGAGCAGCTTCACCTAAGCAGTAAGGTTAACACTTTACAGTAAGGTACCATTTGTAAAGAGTCTGTAAAGGTTTAAGTGATTATTTAAGCATTTATAAATGCATTATAAATCATTAATAAGTAAGGGATAATCAACGAGGGGCTATGCGTTTTTGGGAAAATAATGATTGACGTGGAACAAAACTTCCACAGAGTTACATTATTTTCCAGAGAACGCATAGAGCCCCTCGTCCCTTAAATACCGAGGCTATAGACAGGTTGGTTGTTTAGCAACAAAACTGCAACGTGCACAATTACGGAGCAAAACAGACGTGGTTGGCCTAGAATGTTTTACAACATGTAAACTATAATTTGTCTCTAATGTTTTATTGAAAACAAATACATTTGTACATTTCAAATACTCAGTTACACCAGCTCTGTCAGGAGGAATGGGCCAAAATTCACACAACTTATTGTGGGAAGCTTGTGGAAAGCTACCCAAAACGTTTGACCCAAGTTAAACAATTTAATGGCAATGCTATCAAATACTCATTGAGTGTATGTAAACTTCTGACCCACTGGGAATGTGATAAATGTGATAAATGTGATAAAAATCATTTTCCCTACTATTATTCTGACATTTCACATTCTTAAAATAAAGTGGTGTTCCTAACTGACCTAAGACAGGAAATCTTTACTTGGATTAAATGTCAGGAATTGTGAAAAACTGAGTTTTAAATGTATTTGGCTAAGGTGTATGTAAACTTCCGACTTCAACTGTATGTGTGTGTGTGTGTGTGTGTGTTTATTAAAATTATAATATCATACTGTGGACATCTACGTCTATAGGCCTATGCATGCAATGCCCTGATACGTTTAGTGCTAAAATCCCTGACAGCTGAACCGTGAGATGGACAATTATCGTTTTAGGCAAGTTGTCATGTCCTGACCTTAGTTCCTTTTCTATGTCTCTTTTTGGTTTGGTCAGGGCGCGAAGCATAGTGTCCCCAGTGCACACACATAGCCCAGTGCACTAAATCACAGCTCCTTGAATCGGCCAGGCTAGAGTGGGCATCGAGCGAGGAGGGATGAAGCCGGCTCGGCGCATCTGGTCCCCAGTGCGTCTCCTCGGCCCAGTGCATCCGGTGCCTCGGCCAAGGAGGAGGCTGCCTGTATGTCCCCCCAGCCTGGTGAGTCCTGTGCCTGCTCCTAGAACCAAGTCTCCCTCCGAGCCGCCAGAGCCGCCGTCTGTCCGGAGCCGCCAGAGCCGCCCGTCTGTCCGGAGCCGCCAGAGCCGCCCGTCTGTCCAGAGCCGCCAGAGCCGCCCGTCTGTCTGGAGCCGCCAGAGCCGCCCGTCAGTCCGGAGCCGCCAGATCCGCCCATCACTCCGGAGCCGCCAGAGTCGCCCTTCACTGAGTCTCCTTCCTATTCGAGGCCAGCGGTAAGGATCCCCAGTTCGGGGTCGGCGGCGAGGGTCGCCACTCCAGAGGTGCTGCCTCAGTGGCCAAGATTAAGTTGGAGTGGGGTCTACGTCCCGCACCAGAGCCACCACCACGGTGAAATACCCACCCAGACCCTCCCCTATAGGTTCAGGTTTTGCAGCCGGAGTCCGCACCTTTGGGAGGGGGTACTATCACGTCCTGACCTTAGTTCCTTTTTTATGTCTCCTTTTTGGTTTGGTCAGGGCGTGAGTCGGGGTGGGCATTCTATGTTTTTTTCTAGGTTTTGTACTTCTATATGTTTGGCCTTGTATGGTTCCCAATCAGAGGCAGCTGTCAATCGTTGTCTCTGATTGAGAACCATACTTAGGTAGCCTGTTCCCACCTGTGTTGGTGGGTAGTTGTTTTTCACCTTACAGGACTGTTTCGTGTCGTTCACTCTCTTTGTTGGTTTTTCTCATTCAGTGTTCAGTTTATTTCATTAAATTTACAATGAACACTTACCACGCTGTGTGTTGGTCCGATGATTCCTATTTCTCATCTTCAGACAGAGAGGATAGCCTAAAAACCAATAGAAAAATAGGCAATAAAATGTGCTACACATTGAAACACAAGGAATAGTGTTTTTGTCATTTGTTCTAGGCTGTTTTTAAGGACATGTAAATGTGGCTCATTTGGCCATTATCCCTCATTTCTTGATGCCGCTGTCTGCGCCAGGTTGTGTATGAATGCAGGTGTTACGGTAAATTAAAATCTTCCCTGTCATGTTGTCTGGCGCCAAATGTTCCTAAAGGAAACTGAAATGGCATATTGTTCTCATGAAGATGTTTGAATAATATTCATCTCTTACAAAACACCAAACAGTTTAATAACACTCGGAGATTGTCAAGCCAAGCCTTCAATAGACATACAACGTAGGGAGGGATTTTCTGTTTGTTGAGATTGACATAGTCTATTTATTCTGGTGTTGAAAAATGCAAACCATGATATTGATGTTCCCGAAGTCGATATGATTTGTTTATTGATTGTGTGGTGCACTGGCACAGAAACATGTTGGTGGGAAATTAGTTGCACATATTTTATATAATTATAAAAATGGCATTCCCCCTAGCTGATCATAGTTGGCAGCTGATCGTATTGTAATGAGACAGGCAGGGAGAGTGAGCTCCTCTGTGGTGGTCAACGAAATCCCAACCTTCTGGCATTGTTTGTGCCACAATAGAATGCTGTGGCAAAGTCGATATCCAAGTGTGTAAACACAGGGTTGCTTGTTGTCGTAAACATTATTTTTGAGAAAAACTTTATATCCATCAAAATAAAGTAAAATCTTTCTTCTCTTCCTTGTGATGTACAGTGCCTTGCGAAAGTATTCCTCCCCCTTGGCATTTTTCCTATTTTGTTGAATTACAACCTGTAATTTAAATAGATTTTTTATTTGGATTTCAAGTAATGAACATACATAAAATAGTCCAAATTTTTTAAGTGAAATAAAAAACAAAATTGTATTATTTAAAACGGAAAAGTGGTGCATGTAACGGTTTTCTTCCGCTGAAGGAGAGGAGGACCAAAATGCAGCGTGGTTAGTGTTCCACATCTTTAATATCGACGATAAACGAGAACATTACAAAATACAAAACAACAAAAGTGAAAACCGAAACAGTCCTATCTGGTGCAATGACACAAAGACAGAAGACAACCACCCACAAAGTACCCACAGAATATGGCTGCCTAAATATGGTTCCCAATCAGAGACAACGATAGACAGCTGCCTCTAATTGAGAACCAATCTAGGCAAACATAGACATACAAAACTACCTAGAAAGGAAACAGCCCCATAAACATACAAAGCCCCTAGACCAGACTAAACACATAAATCCCCCATGTCACACCCTGACCTAACCAAAATAATAAAGAAAACAAAGCTAACTAAGGCCAGGGCGTGACAGTGTGTGCATATGTATTCACCCCCTTTGCTATGAAGCCCCTAAATAAGATCTGGTGCAACCAATTACCTTCAGAAGTCACATAATTAGTTAAATAAAGTCCACCTGTGTGGAACCTAAGTCACATGATCTCAGTATATTCTGAAAGGCGCCTGAGAAAGGCCCCTGAGTCTGCAACATCACTAAGCAAGTGGCACCACGAAGACCAAGGAGCTCTCCAAACAGGTCAGGGACAAAGTTGTGTAGAAGTACAGATAACGGCTTGGTTATAAAAAAAATATACCAAACTTTGAACATCCCATTAAAACTTGTTAGAAAACACTCTGAAGTTTCTAAAACTGTCTGTCTGTCTGTCTGTCTGTCTGCCTGCCTGGGAGGGGAAATAGTCACTGTCCCGACAGAATGCCATTTCCCTGTGGCGCATTTGTCTGTGGGTGTCACCGTCGTTCCATTTGGCTGCAGATGAAAACGTATGATCCGGTTGGAACGTTATTGGATATTTATGAAAATAACATCCTGAAGATTGATTCTCTACTTAGTTTGACCAGTTTATTCGACCTGGAATATATATTTTTGAAGTTTTCGTCCGAGTTGTCCTGGACCAGCGTCAGCTTTTGGGCACGTGAGCTGAAAGTGCTGGCAAATGGAGCTAATTGGACACTAGTATTGGACATTATGGAACAAAACAACAATTTATTGTGGAACTAGGACTCCTTGCACTGCGTTCTGATGAAAGATCATCAAAGGTAAGGGAATATTAATTATGTAATATCGTATTTCTGTTGACTCCAACATGGCGGAGAAATATATTTACGTCTGAGCGCCTTCTCAGATTATTGCATGGTAGGCTTTTTTTGTAACGTTTAAAAAAAAAATCTGACACAGGGGTTGCATTAAGAACCAGTGTATCTTTAATTATATGTAGAACATGTATCTTTAGTCAAAGTTTATGATGAGTATTTCTGTTATCTGGCGTAGCTTTCTATAATTCCTCTGGATATTTTGGAGGCATTTCTGAACATGGCGTCAATGTAAACCGAGATTTGTGGATTTAAATATGCATATTATCGAACAAAACATAAATGTATTGTGTAACATGTCATATGAGTGTCATCTGATGAAGATTTTCAAAAGGTTAGTGATTCATTTTATCTCTAATCCTGCTTTTGTGACTCCATCTTTGGCTGGGAAAAAATGGCTGTTTTTTATTTTTTATTTGGTGGTGGTCTAACATAAATATATGTTGTGTTTTCGCTGTAAAACATTTTAAAAATTGGACACGATGGGTAGATGAACAAGATGTGTATCTTTCGTTTGCTGTATTGGACTTGTTAATGTGTGAAAGTTAAATATTTCAAAAGAATATTTTTGAATTCCCTGCGCCACCTTTTCAGCTGAATGGGGATCACCTTGCCATAACAGGTTTTAAATACATTATTAAAAAATGGAAAGAATATGGCACCTAAAACAAACCGACCTCGCACCAAAACTCACGGACCAGGCAAGTAGGGCATTAATCAGAGAGGCAACAAAGAGACGAAAGATCACCCTGAAGGAGCTGCAAAGCTCCACAGCGGAGATTGGAGTATGTGTCCATAGGACCACTTTAAGCTGTACACTCCACAGAGCTGGGCTTTATGGGAGAGTGGCCAGAAAAAAAGCCATTGCTTAAAGACAAAAATATTCAAAAATATTTGGTGATTGCTAACACCTCTCATCACCCCGAGAACATTCCCACAGCATCCACAGTGAAGCATGGTGGTGGCAGCATCATGCTGTGGGGATGTTTTTCATCAGCAGGGACTGGGAAACTGGTCAGAATTGAACCAATGATGGATGGCGCTAAATACAAGGAAAATTGTTGAGGGAAACCTCTTTCAGTCTTCCAGAGATTTGAGACTGGGACAGAGGTTCACCTTCCAGCAGGACAATGACCTTAAGCATACTACTAAAGCAACACTCGAGTGGTTTAGGGGAAACATTTAAATGTCTTGGAATGGCCTAGTCAAAGCCCAGACCTCAATCCAATTGAAAATCTGTGGTATGAGTTAAAGATTGCTGTACACCAGCAGAACCCATCCAACTTGAAGGAGCTGGAGCAGTTTTGCCTTGAAGAATGGGCAAAAATCCCAGTGGCTAGATGTGCCAAGCTTATAGAGACATACCCCAAGAGACTTGCAGCTGTAATTGCTGCAAAAGGTGGGTCTTTAAAGATTTGAGGTGAATAGTTATGCAAGCTCGAGTTTTTCTTTTGTTTGTTGTCTTATTTTGTAATGTAGTCTGTGTGTAGCTGGTGTAGAGGAGTCTGGCGCAGGACAGTAGATATGAGTAAATAAACATATTTTACTCAAAACAGACAAAGACAATACAAAATAAGCGAGCCCACATAAACAGACTGTATTACATAAAAACACTCACTCACAAACAAACATGGGGGAACAGAGGGTTAAATAATGAACAAGTAATTGGGGAATTGAAACCAGGTGTGTAAGACAAAGACAAAACAAATGGAAAATGAAAAGTAGATCGGCGATGGCTAGAAGGCTGGTGACGTCGACCGCCAAAACGCCACCCGAACAGAGAGGGACCGACTTCGGCGAAAAATATTTCTTGTTTATTTCACCCCCCAAAAATATTTAACATCTTCAAAGTGGTAGGCATGTTGTGTAAATCAGAATTATACAAACCCCCTAAACATCTATTTTAATTCCAGGTTGAAAGGCAACAAAACTGGCTCACTATTTGACAAGAACTGACCAGCTTTCACATTATCTTGACCAATGTGTTATAACAGTTTATAAATGGTTTATAATGGATTTGCAAATGCTTAAACAACCATGAATAAAATCATTACAAGCACTTTATAGACCCTTTACCAAGGATACCTTATTATAAAGTTAGATGGAACAGCCTCACAGGAACAGTCTCACAGGAACAGCCTCACAGAAACAGCCTCACAGAAACAGCCTCACAGGAACAGTCTCACAGGAACAGTCTCACAGAAACAGCCTCACAGGAACAGCCTCAGAGAAACAGTCTCACAGAAACAGTCTCACAGGAACAGCCTCACCTGACTGTACACAACCCAGTACCAATCACACTGATCACAATGTTTCTCAAAATCCTCTTAATGTATAATATGCAGTAGCATGTACAGTATATATAAATAGCATGTGATGTAAATGCATTTCACTTCACCACCAGAAATAGCTTAGAAATTGTTATATATGAATGCCTTGTTACAGGATCCTTCCCAACTCCCACCAGCCTCTCAGCCTGACCCTGGCTCTGAACCAACCCTTTCTTTCTTTCCAACAATATTATTGGTTTGTGAAATCTGGCATCACTCTGAACTGTGTCCCTCTGAGCTGTGTACCTCAATAAGCTGCCTGTGAAAATCCAGGACTGCCAAGTGGATAAATGTTTTATTAAACATGTTCTATTGTGGTTGACAGGAACCTGAACGGAAGAAGAGACGAGGGTAGAGGAGAAGAGAAGAGAAGAGAGGAAAGGAGAGGAGAGAGGAGAGGAGGAGAGAGAAGAGAGGAGGAGAGAGAAGAGGAGAGAGAGGAGGAGAGGAGAGAGAGGAGGAGAGGAGAGAGGAGAGGAGAGAGGAGAGGAGGAGAGAGGAGAGAGGAGGAGAGAGAAGAGAGGAGGGGAGAAAGGAGAGGAGAGAGGAGAGGAGAGAGGAAAGGAGAGGAGGAGAGAGAAGAGGGGAGGAGGAGAGGAGAGAGGAGAGGAGGGGAGGAGAGAGGAGAGGAGGGGAGAGAAGAGGAGGAGAGAGAAGACAGGAGGGGAGAGAGGAGAGGAGAAGAAATGCAGAGTGAGAGAGAGAGGGGGAGGGAGGGAGAGAGAGAGAGAGAGAGAGAGATTTGTGACCTGTTACCACAAGAAAATGGCACCCAGTGAAGAACAAACACAATTGTAAATACAACCTATATTTATGTTTATTTTGCCCTTTTGTACTCTATTTGCACATCATTACAACACTGTATATAGCAATATGACATTTGAAATGTCTTTATTCTTTTGGTGTAATATTTACTCTACATTTTATTGTTTATTTCACTTTTGTTTATTATCTATTTATCTTGCTTTGGCAACGTTAACATATGTTTCCAATGCCAATAAAGCCCCTTCAATTGGCTGGCTGGCTGGCTGGCTGACTGGCTGGCTGGCTGGTCGACTGGCTGGCTGGCAGACAGACAGGCAGGCAGGCAGGCAGGCAGGCAGGCAGACAGACAGGATCCCCTTACTGTATGCTCTAACCCAACAGTCCAGGATGCAGTTCTACTATTCGACACAAGGGAACATGGTCCTTCTCCCAGTAAATGACAACTCCTCATTCCAGTCTTTCTCATGTTGTTCAGTGTTGTTATACGTTATAAGATGCATTTATAGATCATTAGCATGTATTGGGTCACCTTACAAATAGCCTTTTAATCCAAAAACCCTTGTAAATAAATTGCGTCATAGCTAATTTGGTACCAAAGTGCTTGTCGACCTGAAGCAGGAATTCTTATAAACTAGAGGGGCTAATTTGAACATGAAGAGGGATTTTTACAAATGTTAATGTGGACAAAACACTGTGAACTGTGAGTGATCAACGATAGCAGGATCCTGTGTTATTTGGTTGTGTGTTGTCTATAACGAAGCTATAAATAATAATAACTAATTACTGACTTACGAGAAAAGAGGGAGTCGCTTGTTAGCAGTGGAAATCTATTAAAACTGAAAAAACAGAACAAAACACACGACCGATTCTGGAAAAATACAAACAATAACTTTTTCTTTTTTACTGCTCAATTAACTAGACCTGTAAAAATATCAGAATGTCTTAACAGGTCTTTTCAAACTCCCTTTTAAGTTAATGAAAACCATTCGTACCGATGAGATGCCTTTCGTGAGGAGATTCCCTTCCCAACCACACATAACACACACACACCACACACCACACACAACACACACAACACACACAACACACAACACAACGCTTTGTGTGTTGGTTATGGCAAGGTCTTGTCACGCTTGCATAGAGAGGACTGGAGAGGCTCAGGCTCATGGCACGCTGGTTAGTTTTATACAACCTCCCAGTCAATACAAAACTAAAACCTAGAATCTTTACATACCTCACTACTCAGAGACAATTACAGCACACACACAGGCAGGAGCACATGCAGGAGCACAGTCAGGAGCACGGGCAGGAGCACAGTCAGGAGCACGGGCAGGAGCACAGGCAGGAGCACAGGCAGGAGCACGGGCAGGAGCACAGTCAGGAGCACAGGCAGGAACACGGGCAGGAGCACAGTCAGGAGCACAGGCAGGAGCACGGGCAGGAGCACAGTCAGGAGCACAGGCAGGAGCACGGGCAGGAGCACAGTCAGGAGCACAGGCAGGAGCACGGGCAGGAACACGGGCAGGAACACGGTCAGGAGCACAGTCAGGAGCACAGTCAGGAGCACAGTCAGGAGCATGGCCAGGAGCACGGCCAGGAGCACCGCCAGGAGCACAGTCAGGAGCACGGCCAGGAGCACAGGCAGGAGCACAGTCAGGAGCACGGGCAGGAGCACAGTCAGGAGCACATCAGGAGCACAGCCGGGAGCACAGTCAGGAGCACGGTCAGGAGCACAGTCAGGAGCACAGCCAGGAGCACGGCCAGGAGCACGGGCAGGAGCACGGTCAGGAGCACGGCCAGGAGCACGGTCAGGAGCACGGTCAGGAGCACGGCCAGGAGCACGGCCGGGAGCACGGGCGGGAGCACGGGCGGGAGCACAGGCAGGTGTAACCCTTACTAAATGAGTAGCCCATTATCTCACAGGCAGGTGTAACCCTGACTAAATGAGTAGCCCATTATCTCACAGGCAGGTGTAACCCTTACTAAATGAGTAGACCAGTATCTCACATGCAGTGTGGTCTCGGAACATCATGTGACCAGTTATTTGATCTTACTGTAACAAGCAGGCATTATGCTAATGAGATATGCAAATGCTGTTGAGTCATACAGCTACCTCTCCTGCGTCCACCGCAGTTAACCAATCAGTTGAGGAGCATATGTTTGCTTGAAAATCTTTCATTCATGAAACATAGTTCACTCTGTCTACGGCATGGAGGGGGATTGTTGGTTGTTGAATGTGGGTGAAAAGAGATCTGTAGGTCTACGGCTGCATTGGTAATGCATCCCGTTATGATTAGCTGCAAGATTCACGTAAGCGGATATCCTGAGACAGAGTGAAAACCCAGAAACCCAGAGAAATTACAGACAGATCCCCTTCTTTATTGCAGAATTGTGATCAATGAACATTGACAGTAATTCATCGTGAATAATAGTTTTACATTTACAGTTAAAAAACACTTTATTTCAATAAATCAACATTGAAAGAATCAACCATATAATTTCAAAATGTATAAATAAACTAACTCATTTGTAAATGTTTGTAAGGGTGTGTGCTGGTGGCAGGGAAGTCAGGCGCAGGAGATACAACTTGGTATAAACAGCAGTCTTAATAAGTGCTCAAAAACTCAGAAAACCAAAATATACAAAATAATACAAGTGGGTAGAAAACCCTTCGCACACCACAACTTGCACAATGCTTACAAACAAACAATTGCCGACAAGGACATGAGGAGGAACAGAATGTTAAATAAACAACATGTAATGAGTGGGATTGGAACCAGGTGTGATGGAAGTTAAGACAAAACCAAAGGAAAATGAAAAGAGGATCAGCGATGGCTAGAAGGTCGGTGACTTTGACCGCCGAATACCAACATCGGCGGATGTCGTGACAATGTCAGACATCTGTAGTAAGTTGGCTATTATTACTAAATCATAATCTCACCTGAACAAAATCTAGTCCATACTAGAAGGGGTGAACGTTGATCAACAGGGTGAGCAGATTTCGAATTCAGCCCAGCAATAAAATACACATGAATAATCAGTCGTGTTAGTGCTGGGCTGGAACAGACACCTGCACACCTTCATACCTACAGTGTTAGTGCTGGGCTGGAACAGACACCTGCACACCTTCATACCTACAGTGTTAGTGCTGGGCTGGAACAGACACCTGCACACCTTCATACCTACAGTGTTAGTGCTGGGCTGGAACAGACACCTGCACACCTTCATACCTACAGTGTTAGTGCTGGGCTGGAACAGACACCTGCACACCTTCATACCTACAGTGTTAGTGCTGGGCTGGAACAGACACCTGCACACCTTCATACCTACAGTGTTAGTGCTGGGCTGGAACAGACACCTGCACACCTTCATACCTACAGTGTTAGTGCTGGGCTGGAACAGACACCTGCACACCTTCATACCTACAGTGTTAGTGCTGGGCTGGAACAGACACCTGCACACCTTCATACCTACAGTGTTAGTGCTGGGCTGGAACAGACACCTGCACACCTTCATACCTACAGTGTTAGTGCTGGGCTGGAACAGACACCTGCACACCTTCATACCTACAGTGTTAGTGCTGGGCTGGAACAGACACCTGCACACCTTCATACCTACAGTGTTAGTGCTGGGCTGGAACAGACACCTGCACACCTTCATACCTACAGTGTTAGTGCTGGGCTGGAACAGACACCTGCACACCTTCATACCTACAGTGTTAGTGCTGGGCTGGAACAGACACCTGCACACCTTCATACCTACAGTGCAGGTTTGTCCTGCTGCAGCTGTAATATGTTTTGTAACATGAAGGGGAAAAAAATCCACACATTACATTTTTAAACCTTCATAACTTCTTATGGCTGCAGGGGCAGTATTGAGTGGCTTGGATGAAAGGTGCCCAGAGGTGCCCAGAGTCAACGGCCTGGTCCTCAGTCGCAGTTGCTAATATATGTATATTATAATTAGTATTGGATAGAAAACACTCAGTTTCTAAAACTGGTTGAATGATGTCTGTGAGTATAACAGAACAAAAACCTGGGAAGAATTCCAAACAGGAAGTGGAATAAATATGCCAAAACTCACAACTGGAAAAAAAGGCAGAGAAAGAAAAGGCCAGGGTAACATAAGGAAAGACCAGGGTAACACAAGGAAAGACCAGGGTAACATAAGGAAAGACCAGGGTAACATAAGGAAAGGGTAGGGTAACATAAGGAAAGACCAGGGTAACATAAGGAAAGACCAGGGTAACATAAGGAAAGACCAGGGTAACATAAGGAAAGACCAGGGTAACATAAGGAAAGACCAGGGTAACATAAGGAAAGACCAGGGTAACATAAGGAAAGACCAGGGTAACATAAGGAAAGACCAGGGTAACATAAGGAAAGACCAGGGTAACATAAGGAAAGACCAGGGTAACATAAGGAAAGGGTAGGGTAACATAAGGAAAGACCAGGGTAACATAAGGAAAGACCAGGGTAACATAAGGAAAGACCAGGGTAACATAAGGAAAGACCAGGGTAACATAAGGAAAGACCAGGGTAACATATGGAAAGACCAGGGTAACATAAGGAAAGACCAGGGTAACATAAGGAAAGACCAGGGTAACGTAAGACCAGGGTAACATAAGGAAAGACCAGGGTAACATAAGGAAAGACCAGGGTAACATAAGACCAGGATAACATAAGTAAAGATCAGGGTAACATAAGGAAAGACCAGGGTAACAAAAGACCAGGGTAACATAAGGAAAGACCAGGGTAACATAAGGAAAGACCAGTGTAACATAAGGAAAGACCAGGGTAACATAAGGAAAGACCAGTGTAACATAAGACCAGGGTAACATAAGACCAGGGTAACATAAGGAAAGACCAGGGTAACATAAGGAAAGACCAGGGTAACATAAGGAAAGACCAGGGTAACAAAAGGAAAGACCAGGGTAACATAAGGAAAGACCACGGTAACATAAGGAAAGACCAGGGTAACATAAGGAAAGACCAGGGTAACAAAAGGAAAGACCAGGGTAACAAAAGGAAAGACCAGGGTAACATATGGAAAGACCAGGGTAACATTTGGAAAGACCAGGGTAACATAAGGAAAGGGTAACATATGGAAAGACCAAGGTAACATAAGGAAAGACCATGGTAACATAAGGAAAGACCAGGGTAACATAAGTAAATATCAGGGTAACACAAGGAAAGGGTAACATATGGAAAGACCAGGGTAACATAAGGAAAGACCATGGTAACATAAGGAAAGACCAGGGTAACATAAGGAAAGACCAGGGTAACATAAGGAAAGACCAGGGTAACATAAGGAAAGACCAGGGTAACATAAGGAAAGACCAGGGTAACATAAGGAAAGACCAGGGTAACATAAGGAAAGACCAGGGTAACAAAAGGAAAGACCAGGGTAACATAAGGAAAGACCAGGGTAACATAAGGAAAGACCAGGGTAACATATGGAAAGACCAGGGTAACATTTGGAAAGACCAGGGTAACATAAGGAAAGGGTAACATATGGAAAGACCAAGGTAACATAAGGAAAGACCATGGTAACATAAGGAAAGACCAGGGTAACATAAGTAAAGATCAGGGTAACACAAGGAAAGGGTAACATATGGAAAGACCAGGGTAACATAAGGAAAGACCATGGTAACATAAGGAAAGACCAGGGTAACATAAGGAAAGACCAGGGTAACATAAGGAAAGACCAGGGTAACATATGGAAAGACCAGGGTAACATATGGAAAGACCAGGGTAACATAAGGAAAGACCAGGGTAACATAAGGAAAGACCAGGGTAACATAAGGAAAGACCAGGGTAACATAAGGAAAGACCAGGGTAACATAAGGAAAGACCAGGGTAACATAAGGAAAGACCAGGGTAAGATAAGGAAAGACCAGGGTAACATAAGGAAAGGGTAACATAAGGAAAGACCCGGGTAACATAAGGAAAGACCAGGGTAACATAAGTAAAGACCAGGGTAACATAAGAAAAGACCAGGGTAACATAAGGAAAGACCTTGGTAACATAAGGAAAGACCAGGGTAACATATGGAAAGACCAGGGTAACATAAGGAAAGGGTAGGGTAACATAAGGAAAGACTAGGGTAACATAAGAAAAGACCAGGGTAACATATGGAAAGACCAGGGTAACATAAGGAAAGACCAGGGTAAAATAAGGAAAGACCAGGGTAACATAAGGAAAGACCAGGGTAACATTAGGAAAGACCAGGGTAACATAAGGAAAAGGTAGCGTAACATTAGGAAAGACCTGGGTAACATAAGGAAAGACCAGGGTAACATAAGGAAAGACCAGGGTAACATAAGGAAAGACCAGGGTAACATTAGGAAAGACCAGGGTAACATAAGGAAAGACCAGGGTAACATAAGGAAAGACCAGGGTAACATAAGGAAAGACCAGGGTAACATAAGGAAAGACCAGGGTAACATAAGGAAAGACCAGGGTAACATAAGGAAAGACCAGGGTAACATAAGGAAAGACCAGGGTAACATAAGGAAAGACCAGGGTAACATAAGGAAAGACCAGGGTAACTTAAAGTGTTGAATTAAAATCTAATTGAAAATCTATGGCAGTATTCTGGGACTGAAAAGTTGAGCTTATAAAACTTTATACTCAGTAATATTTCCGTACCTGTAGACCAAAGTAGTGTGACAGAGAATATGATGAGCAGTGTGATCATCATGTCAGATCTCAATGCCAGAAACAGGTCAGAGAGAGAGAGAGATAGAGAGAGAGATAGAGAGAGAGTAGACAGGTGAACACACATCTATCATGGACAAATACCGACAGGGTGGCCAGGGGCCCTGACCTCCACAGGGCCCCCATTGATATTTTTTTGTCATTCTCACTCAGATATCATATTAGCATATAGTCAGTACAAAATGTGTAGAATTGCAGGAAATTTGTTATAAAATTGCAATGTTTTACATCCGCCCATGGCAAAATGAGCAAATTGTCAAGAAATAATTTTGCTATGACTGTCTGGAAGTGGTCTGAGTGGAGAGGGAGACAGAATATGTGCTGTTATTGGCAGAGAGGTTTGGAATTCTCTTTCTTATTGGTCTATTAGCTAATTTACCGCATGGTGATGTCACAGTGGAACGCCAAAACTCCATCCCACCAAAACAGGCTGAAGTTTCAGGTGGTCATTTCAAACAGCTCTTACACTAAATGGGCATTATCAAAACTTTCACACTTTCACAGGATTAATTGAACCTCATAGTGTGGGAATATATATAGGAATCGTCAAAATCACGTTTTTGAAAGCACTGGCCCTTCAAAACAGCAACATGTTCTGTTCTCCCCATGGCTAAACGTGTAGAACTGCAGGTAATGGACTTTAAAACTTAATAATGTCTCTGCAGTCAAGACGTTTTGACGTTAGGATGGGGGCAAATCTAGCTTAGGTCCCTAAAAGCCTAGAGAAACAGGATATGACATTATAACGGCATAATTTATGTTAATAATAATTATTAATGACCCTAAACTGTACATTTAAAAAAAAAAAAAAAAAAACGTCATAGTTTCCTAAGAACTCGGAGAGGCGACCATCTCTGTCGCCGCCATCTTGCATTTTGCAATACTGTTATACTACACAATGCAGATATGATCAACTTGCTATTGCAGTAATCTGTTTGTTCATTGGCAGTGAACCAAACTCCAACCTCAGATGCAGGTGTTGTGATCACTGCTCATAGTTTTCTATCAGCCAGGATTTTTGTAGAGGAGAGGAGGTTCTCTACATCACTGTGTTGGCTGGCTGCACAGTAATACACTGCACTGTCTTCAGGTGATCTCAGACTCACTAGATGAAGATAAGCCTCTTTCGAACCATCTCCACTCACATTGAAGTGCTTTTCAAATGATTTCTCCATGGTTATTGACTTGTAAAATGCAAAACCAATGAGTTTCATAGCAGTGTCTCCTGTTGACTGTTGGTACCACAGTATTGTAATGTAGTTTTGAATAGTATGGTTGCAGGTGAGTTGTACATTATCTTTAGATCCTTTTAGTATTGCAACAGGAGTCTGATGGACTTTGCTGCTAAGAGACTGCCCTGTTGACAAAGAGAGAAAGAGAGAGAGAGACAGAGATACAGAGACAGAGAGAGTGAGACAGAGAGAGAGAGAGAGAGAGATACAGAGAGATACAGAGACAGAGAGAGTGAGACAGAGAGACACAGAGAGAGATAGGATATTTTATTTAGTTAAACGACATTCATAGATTTGTTAGACTTCTCTTAATGAGTGGTTTAATACCTGTCACCCAGAGTGGTAGAGCTGCCAGGTGAATCAGAACTCTGATCATAGTGAAGAAGACTTGATGGAGAAGATTAATATGTTTCCTCAGTGGAGGAGAGATATGAGTGTCTCCTGGATTAAGCTCTGAGGTGAAAGGAGAGGGGCTGATGTAGTAGCATATTTTATTTAGGGTGGTGGTTAGTGGGAGTGTCAGAAAGTCTGTAACATAATGTTTGCTCATAGGACCTCACAGTGAACCTTTCTGATCATGACAATGAAATGAGACAGACATTATTAGAAGTAGAGTTAGAGGTCCCCCTACAGTACAAGATGAGACCATCACCTCTTCAGATATTATATGCTGTCCTATATCAACACTGGGGGTTTAGTTCAGCTGTACTTGTTATATTATATCAACACTGGGGGTTTAGTACAGCTGTACTTGTTATATTATATCAACACTGGGGGTTTAGTACAGCTGTACTTGTTATATTATATCAACACTGGGGGTTTAGTACAGCTGTACTTGTTATATTATATCAACACTGGGGGTTTATGGGTTCCTTATGTTACCCTGGTCTTTCCGTATGTTACCCTGTGCCCTCAGAAGTCATGCTGCTGTAGAAGACATTATCAGGCAATCAGCAATGTGGTATTTATCTATCCTTAGCTGAGATGATATCTATCTTCTCCTAGTTGTAGAGAGAGAGAGAGAGAGAGAGAGAGAGAGAGAGAGAGAGAGAGAGAGAGAGAGAGAGAGAGAGAGAGAGAGAGAGAGAGAGAGAGAGAGAGAGAGAGAGAGAGAGAGAGAGAGAGAGAGAGAGAGAGATTACAGCACAGCTCTACTAGACCAGGCCCGACACAGCACATATTTACCAGACCAGATCCGCCTCAGGACAGCACAACTAGACCCGTCCCATCACAACACAGCTCTACTAGACCCGGCCCATCACAACACAGCTCTACTAGACCCGGCCCATCACAACACAGCTCTACTAGACCCGGCCCATCACAACACAGCTCTACTAGACCCGGCCCATCACAACACAGCTCTACTAGACCCGGCCCATCACAACACAGCTCTACTAGACCCGGCCCATCACAACACAGCTCTACTAGACCCGGCCCATCACAACACAGCTCTACTAGACCCGGCCCATCACAACACAGCTCTACTAGACCCGGCCCATCAAAACACAGCTCTACTAGACCCGGCCCATCACAACACAGCTCTACTAGACCCGGCCCATCACAACACAGCTCTACTAGACCCGGCCCATCACAACACAGCTCTACTAGACCCGGCCCATCACAACACAGCTCTACTAGACCCGGCCCATCACAACACAGCTCTACTAGACCCGGCCCATCACAACACAGCTCTACTAGACCCGGCCCATCACAACACAGCTCTACTAGACCCGGCCCATCAAAACACAGCTCTACTAGACCCGGCCCATCACTACACAGCTGGCCCATCACAACACAGCTCTACCAGACCAGACCCATCACAAAACAGCTCTGACCACTACTCCAGGGTCGGTCAGAACACTGCCCTTCAGGGAAGTAGACCACATGATGCAGTCCACACCATGTATCAGTCAGATCGTCAGCCTACATATGCTGAGGTAACCTCTGGCAGAAGACCCCTAGAACAATCAGAGATAGGAGAGGTGCGCCAACTACTGCAACTAATATGCAGACTATTGAGCTAGACAGTCCCTTTAATTCACACACGGGCACACACACACACACAAGGTTGCATATTGCATTGTACTTATTTTATGTGTAATCTTATTCCATTCTTATTAATTTGTTTACAAACATTCCTAAATGTATTGACACCGGTATTATAATAATTATTATGTGTAATGGTGTGTGTGTGTGTGTGTGTGTGTGTGTGTGTGTGTGTGTGTGTATGTATGTATGTATATGTATGTATGTATGTATGTATGTATGTATGTATGTATGTATGTATGTATGTATGTGTGTGTATGTATATATATGTATATGTATATATGTATATGTATGTGTATATATATATATGTATATGTATATATGTGTATGTATGTGTATATATGTATATATATATATATATTAGTATTTCTTTTTTTTTTTTTCGATGTACTTTACTCAAACCAGTGAATATCACTTATTATAAATGAGATCATTAACTATCAGCTCTTGGAATATCCAGGGCCTTTACTCTTCACATTTTGGTTATAAAACAACAAATCCAGAATGGATTAAAAACATCAAGGGACAGGACATCATAATCCTACTGGAAACATGGTGTCGTGGAGACATAGATACTCAGTGTCCCTCAGGCTATAGAGAAAGTTTACTACCATCAATCAAACATAAAAATGTTAAACGGGGCCGAGACTCAGGTGGAATCATCATTTGGCATAAGCAGGACTTAGCACTGAATGAAATGAAAAAAGGTACCACTCACATTTGGCTCAAACTTAACAAAGGTACAATCTATTGTGACAATGATGTATACATATGTGCAGCTTATGCTCCTCCTTCAGATTCATCATATTATGATGATCAGTTTTTTGACAATCTCCAGACAGAAATCATTACATTTCAGGCGCAAGGTAAAGTGCTTCTTTGTGGAGATTTCAATGCAAGAACAGGTTCTGAGCCTACACTGATGAGGGAGATAACCACCACATATTTGGACACCCCTCCTTGTACAGTAGCCCTATTATAAATAATAGAAACAGTCCTGACCAAATACTGAACAAAAATGGAAAAAACCACCACTCTAAATAAAATATGCTACTACATCAGCCCCTCTCCTTTCACCTCAGGGCTTCATCCAGGAGACACTCATATCTCTCCTCCACTGAGGAAACATATTCATCTTCTCCATCAAGTCTTCTTCACTATGATCAGAGTTCTGATTCACCTGGCAGCTCTACCACTCTGGGTGACAGGTATTAAACCACTCATTAAGAGAAGTCTAACAAAAGTATGAATGTCATTAAACTGAATAAAATATACTATCTTACTTTCTCTCTCTCTCTGTCTCTCTCTCTCTCTCTCGCTCTCTCTCTTTGTCAACAGGGCAGTCTCTTAGCAGCAAAGTCCATCAGACTCCTATTGCAATACTAAAAGGATCTAAAGATAATGTACAACTCACCTGCAACCATACTATTCAAAACTACAATACAATACTGTGGTACCAACAGTCAACAGGAGACACTGCTATGAAACTCATTGGTTTTGCATTTTACAAGTCAATAACCATGGAGAAATCATTTGAAAAGCACTTCAATGTGAGTGGAGATGGTTCGAAAGAGGCTTATCTTCATCTAGTGAGTCTGAGATCACCTGAAGACAGTGCAGTGTATTACTGTGCAGCCAGCCAACACAGTGATGTAGAGAACCTCCTCTCCTCTACAAAAACCCTGGCTGATAGAAAACTATGAGCAGTGATCACAACACCTGCATCTGAGGTTGGAGTTTGGTTCACTGCAATGAACAAACAGATTACTGCAATAGCAAGTTGATCATATCTGCATTGTGCAGTATAACAGTATTGCAAAATGCAAGATGGCGGCGACAGAGATGGTCGCCTCTCCGAGTTCTTAGGAAACTATGATGTTTTTTTTTTTTAAATGTACAGTTTAGGGTCATTAATAATTATTATTAACATAAATTATGCCGTTATAATGTCATATCCTGTTTCTCTAGGCTTTTAGGGACCTAAGCTAGATTTGCCCCCATCCTAACGTCAAAACGTCTTGACTGCAGAGACATTATTAAGTTTTAAAGTCCATTACCTGCAGTTCTACACGTTTAGCCATGGGGAGAACAGAACATGTTGCTGTTTTAAAGGGCCAGTGCATTCAAAAACGTGATTTTGACGATTCCTATATATATTCCCACACTATGAGGTTCAATTAATCCTGTGAAAGTGTGAAAGTATTGATAATGCCCATTTAGTGTAAGAGCTGTTTGAAATGACCACCTGAAACTTCAGCCTGTTTTGGTGGGATGGAGTTTTGGCGTTCCACTGTGACATCACCATGCGGTAAATTAGCTAATAGACCAATAAGAAAGAGAATTCCAAACCTCTCTGCCAATAACAGCACATATTCTGTCTCCCTCTCCACTCAGACCACTTCCAGACAGTCATAGCAAAATTATTTCTTGACAATTTGCTCATTTTGCCATGGGCGGATGTAAAACATTGCAATTTTATAACAAATTTCCTGCAATTCTACACATTTTGTACTGACTATATGCTAATATGATATCTGAGTGAGAATGACAAAAAAATATAAATGGGGGCCCTGTGGAGGTCAGGGCCCCTTGGCCACCCTGTCGGTATTTGGCCATGATAGATGTGTGTTCACCTGTCTACTCTCTCTCTCTCTCTCTGACCTGTTTCTGGCATTGAGATCTGACATGATGATCACACTGCTCATCATATTCTCTGTCACACTACTTTGGTCTACAGGTACGGAAATATTACTGAGTATAAAGTTTTATAAGCTCAACTTTTCAGTCCCAGAATACTGCCATAGATTTTCAATTAGATTTTAATTCAACACTTTAACTTGGCCACTGTTGAACATTCACTGTCTCCTTGGAATTCAAACGTCAGTTTAGATTTGGCCTTGTGTTTTAGGTTATTGTCCTGCTGACAATTAATATCCCAGTGTCTGGTGGAATGCAGACTGAACCAGGTTCAGGATTTTGCCTCCATTATGTTTATTTTTTATCCTGAAAAACTCACCAGTCCTTAATGATTTCAAGAATAACCCAAAGCTGTTGCAGCCACCACTATGCTTGAAAATATGGAGAGTTGTACTTCACTGATAAAGATCAGGGTGCTTTGTGAGGATCAGGCGATATGTGGCTAACCTGCCTTTGCCTTCCGTCCTGCTTGCTAATGTTCAATTGCTGGAAAATAAATGGGACGAACTGAAAGCGAGGAAATACTACCAACGGGACATTAAAAACTGTAATATCTTATGTTTCACTGAGTCGTGGCTGAACTACGACATTAATAACATAGAGATGGCGGGTTAAATACCCTATCGAGAGGATAGAACAGCAGCCTCTGGTAAGACACAGGGCGGGGGACTATGCATATATGTAAACAACAGCTGGTGCACGATATCTAAGGAAGTCTTTACCTCAGTCTGCTTGCCTGAGGTAGAGTATCTCATGATAAGCTGTAGACCACACTATCTACCTAGAGAGTTTTCATCTGTATTTTTGGTAGCTGTTTACACTCCACCACAGACTGATGCTGGCACTAAGACCGCACTCAATGACCTGTAAACCTCCATGAGCAAACAGGAGAATGCTCATCCAGAGGCGGTGCTCCTAGTGGCCGGGGACTTTAATGCAGGGAAACTTAAATCCGTCTAACCAAATTTCTATCAGCATGTTAAATGCGAAACCATAGGGGGAAAAAACTCTGGACAACCTTTACTCCATACACAGAGACGTGCACAAAGCTCTCCCTCACCCTCCATTTGGCAAATCTGACCATAATTCTAACCTCCTGATTCCTGCTTACAAGTAAAAATGAAAGCAGGAAGTACAAGTGACTAGATCAATAAAAAAGTGGTCAGATGAAGCAGATGCTAAGCTACAGGACGGTTTTACTAGCACAGACTGGAATATGTTCTGGGTTTCTTCTGATGGCATTGGGGAGTACACCACATCAGTCATTGGCTTCATCAATAAGTGCCCCACAGTGACTGTACGTACATACACCAACCAGAAGCCATGGATTACAGGCAGCATCCACACCGAGCAAAAGGCTAGAGCTACCGCTTTCAAGGAGCAGGACTTGGAGAAGGACCCGGAAGTCGATAAGATATCCTGCTATGCCCTTCGACGAATCATCAAACAGGCAAATCGTCAATACAGGACTAAGATCGAGTCATAATACATTGGCTCTGATGCTCGTCGGATGTGGCAGGGCTTTCAAACCACTACAGACTACAAAGGAAAGCACAGCCGAGAGCTGCCCAGTGACATGAGCCTACCAGATGAGCTAAACTACTTCTATGCTCGCTTGCAGGCAAATAACACTGAAACATGCAATCCGGGAGACTTTGTTATCACACTCTCCAAAGCCGATTTGAATAAGGCCTTTAACTTCTTTGGGATAGGGGGCAGCATTTTCACTTTTGGATTAATAGTGTGCCCAGAGTCAACTGCCTTCTCCTCAGTCCCAGATGCTAATATATGCATATTATTATTATTATTGGATAGAAACACTGAAGTTTCTAAAACTGTTTGCATGATGTCTGTGAGTTTAAGAACAGAACTCATATGGCAAGCAAAAACTTGAGAAAAAATCCAACCAGGAAGTGGGAAATCTGAGGTTTGTAGTTTTTGAACTCAGCCCCATCAAATACACAGTGGAATATGGGTCAAGTTGCACTTCCTAAGGCTTCCACTAGATGTCAACCGTCTTTAGAACGTTGTTTCAGGCTTCTACTGTGAAGTGGGACCGGATGAGAGCTCTTTGAGTCAGTAGTCTGGCAGAGTGTCACGCGCTGGTCACGTGTATTTCAAATGAGAGCGACCTGCGTTCCATTGCTTTTCTACAGACAATGGAATTCTCCGGTGGGAACATTATTGAACATTTATGATAAAAACATCCTAAAGATTGATTCTATACTTAGTTTGACAAGTTTCTTCGACCTGTAATATAACTTTTTGAACTTTTCGTCCGACTGGACCAGAACGTGCGTTTGGACCAAACGCCCTAACAAAAGAAGCTATTTGGACATAAATGGACATAAATGATCGACATTATCGAACAAAACAAACATTTATTGTGGAACTGCGATTCCTGGGAGTGCATTCTGATGAAGATCATCAAAGGTAAGTGAATATTTATATTGCTATTTATGACTAATGTTGATTTTGCAACATGGCGGATATTTCGTTTGGCTGGTTTGGGCTCTGAGCGCCGTACTCAGATTATGCTTTTTCGGTGAAGTTTTTTGAAATCTGACACAGCGGTTGCATTAAGGAGAAGTGTATCTAAAGTTCCATGCATAACACTTACATTTTCATCAACATTTATAATGAGTATTTCTGTGAATTCATGTGGCTCTCTGCACAATCACCACATGTTTTAGAACTACTGAACGTAACGTTCCAATGTAAAATTACATTTTTTATATAAATATGCACTTTATTGAAAAACAAGTATTGTGTAACATGGAGTCCTATGAGCGTCATCTGATGAAGATCATCAAAGGCTAGTGATTAATTTGATCTCTATTTGTGCTTTTTGTGACTCCTCTCGTTGGCTGGAAAAATGGCTGGGTTTTTCTGTGGCTTGGTGGTGACCTAACATAATTGTTTGTGGAGCTATGGCTGTAAAGCATTTTTAAATCAGACACTGTGGCTGGATTAACAAGAATTGTATCTTTAAAATGGTGCCTAAAATGTGTATGTTTGAGAAATTTGATTTATGAGATTTCTGTTGATTTGTATTTGGCTCCCTGCAATTTCATTGGCTGTTGGCAAGGAGTCTCACTCACATCTGTAGACATGAAGTGCATTTGAAATGCTGGTCATGGCTCACATCGACACCCTCATCCCAGAAGCCCTAGACCCACTCCAATTTGTATACCACCCCAACAGATCCACAAATGATGCAATCTCTATTGCACTCCACGTCGCCATTTCACACCCGGACAAAAGGAACACCTATGTGAGAATGCTATTCATTGGCTACAGCTCATAGTGCCCTCAAAGCTCATCAATAAGCTAAGGACCCTTGGACTAAACACCTCCCTTCTGCAACTGGATCCTGGATTTCCTGACGGGACACCAGCAATAACAACACACCACCATGCTGATCCTCAACACAGGGGCACCTCAGGGTGCATGCTCAGTCCCCTCCTGTACTCCCTGTTCACTCATGACTGCATTGGCCAGGCATGACTCCAACACCATTGCTACATTTGCAGATGACACAACAGTGGTAGGCCTGATCACTGACAACGACGAGACAGCCTATAGGGTGGACGGTCAGAGAACTGGCCATGTGGTGCCAGGACAACAACATCTCTCTCAAAGTGATCAAGACAAAGGAGATTATTGTGGATTACAGGAAAAATAGAACTGAACAGGCCCCCAGGACAAAACCAAGGTTCTGCAGCTGCACCATCGAGAGCGTCCTGACTGGTTGCATCACAACTAGTACGGCAAAGTCACTACAGAGTGCAGTGCGAACGGCCCAGTACATCACTGGGGCCAACCTTCCTGCCTTCCAGGACCTCAATACCAGGCGGTGTCAGAGGAAGGCACTAAAATTGTCAAAGACTCCAGCCACCCAAGTCATAGACTGTTCTCTCTGCTATCGCATGGCAAGGGATACCAGAGCGCCAAGTCTAGGTAAAAGATGATTCTAAACAGCTTCTACCACGAAACCATAAGATTCCTGAACATCGAGTCCAATGGCTACCAATACTATTTGAAGTGCCCCCCACCACCCTTTACACCACTGCTATTCTCTATTGTCATGTATGCATAGTCACTTTAATAACTCTACCTACAAAAACATACTACCACAATTAACCAGTACCCCCTCACATTGACTCTGCATCGGCACCCGCTGTATATTGTCTCGGAATTGTTATTTTACTGCTGCTCTTTAATTACTTATTTTTTTATCTCTTATTCTTATCTGCATTGTTTTTTTAAACTGGATTGTTGGTTAGGGGCACGTCAAATCAAATCAAATCAAATCAAATTTTATTTGTCACATACACATGGTTAGCAGATGTTAATGCGAGTGTAGCGAAATGCTTGTGCTTCTAGTTCCGACAATGCAGTAATAACTAACAAGTAATCTAACTAACAATTCCAAAACTACTGTCTTATACACAGTGTAAGGGGATAAAGAATATGTACATAAGGATATATGAATGAGTGATGGTACAGAGCAGCATAGGCAAGATACAGTAGATGGTATCGAGTACAGTATATACATATGAGATGAGTATGTAAACAAAGTGGCATAGTTAAAGTGGCTAGTGATATATTTACATCATTTCCCATCAATTCACCTTTATTAAAGTTGCTGGAGTTGAGTCAGTGTCAGTGTGTTGGCAGCAGCCACTCAATGTTAGTGGTGGCTGTTTAACAGTCTGATGGCCTTGAGATAGAAGCTGTTTTTCAGTCTCTCGGTCCCAGCTTTGATGCACCTGTACTGACCTCGCCTTCTGGATGATAGCGGGGTGAACAGGCAGTGGCTCGGGTGGTTGATGTCCTTGATGATCTTTATGGCCTTCCTGTAACATCGGGTGGTGTAGGTGTCCTGGAGGGCAGGTAGTTTGCCCCCGGTGATGCGTTGTGCAGACCTCACTACCCTCTGGAGAGCCTTACGGTTGAGGGCTGAGCAGTTGCCGTACCAGGCGGTGATACAGCCCGCCAGGATGCTCTCGATTGTGCATCTGTAGAAGTTTGTGAGTGCTTTTGGTGACAAGCCAAATTTCTTCAGCCTCCTGAGGTTGAAGAGGCGCTGCTGCGCCTTCTTCACGATGCTGTCTGTGTGAGTGGACCAATTCAGTTTGTCTGTGATGTGTATGCCGAGGAACTTAAAACTTGCTACCCTCTCCACTACTGTTCCATCGATGTGGATAGGGGTGTTCCCTCTGCTGTTTCCTGAAGTCCACAATCATCTCCTTAGTTTTGTTGACGTTGAGTGTGAGGTTATTTTCCTGACACCACACTCCGAGGGCCCTCACCTCCTCCCTGTAGGCCGTCTCGTCGTTGTTGGTAATCAAGCCTACCACTGTTGTGTCGTCCGCAAACTTGATGATTGAGTTGGAGGCGTGCGTGGCCACGCAGTCGTGGGTGAACAGGGAGTACAGGAGAGGGCTCAGAACGCACCCTTGTGGGGCCCCAGTGTTGAGGATCAGCGGGGAGGAGATGTTGTTGCCTACCCTCACCACCTGGGGGCGGCCCGTCAGGAAGTCCAGTACCCAGTTGCACAGGGTGGGGTCGAGACCCAGGGTCTTGAGCTTGATGACGAGCTTGGAGGGTACTTTGGTGTTGAATGCCGAGCTGTAGTCGATGAACAGCATTCTCACATAGGTATTCCTCTTGTCCAGATGGGTTAGGGCAGTGTGCAGTGTGGTTGAGATTGCATCGTCTGTGGACCTATTTGGGTGGTAAGCAAATTGGAGTGGGTCTAGGGTGTCAGGTAGGGTGGAGATGATATGGTCCTTGACTAGTCTCTCAAAGCACTTCATGATGACGTATGTGAGTGCTACGGGCGGTAGTCATTTAGCTCAGTTACCTTAGCTTTCTTGGGAACAGGAACAATGGTGGCCCTCTTGAAGCATGTGGGAACAGCAGACTGGTATAGGGATTGATTGAATATGTCCGTAAACACACCGGCCAGCTGGTCTGCGCATGCTCTGAGGGCGCGGCTGGGGATGCCGTCTGGGCCTGCAGCCTTGCGAGGGTTAACACATTTAAATGTCTTACTCACCTCGGCTGCAGTGAAGGAGAGACCGCATGTTTTCATTGCAGGCAGTGTCAGTGGCACTGTATTGTCCTCAAAGCGGGCAAAAAAGTTATTTAGTCTGCCTGGGAGCAAGACATCCTGGTCCGTGACTGGGCTGGATTTCTTCCTGTAGTCCGTGATTGACTGTAGACCCTGCCACATGCCTCTTGTGTCTGAGCCGTTGAATTGAGATTCTACTTTGTCTCTGTACTGACGCTTAGCTTGTTTAATAGCCTTGCGGAGGGAATAGCTGCACTGTTTGTATTCAGTCATGTTACCAGACACCTTGCCCTGATTAAAAGCAGTGGTTCGCGCTTTCAGTTTCACACGAATGCTGCCATCAATCCACGGTTTCTGGTTAGGGAATGTTTTAATCGTTGCTATGGGAACGACATCTTCAACGCACGTTCTAATGAACTCGCACACCGAATCAGCGTATTCGTCAATGTTGTTATCTGACGCAATACGAAACATCTCCCAGTCCACGTGATGGAAGCAGTCTTGGAGTGTGGAGTCAGCTTGGTCAGACCAGCGTTGAACAGACCTCAGCGTGGGAGCCTCTTGTTTTAGTTTCTGTCTGTAGGCAGGGATCAACAAAATGGAGTCGTGGTCAGCTTTTCCGAAAGGGGGCGGGGCAGGGCCTTATATGCGTCGCGGAAGTTAGAGTAACAATGATCCAAGGTCTTTCCACCCCTGGTTGCGCAATCGATATGCTGATAAAATTTGGGGAGTCTTGTTTTCAGATTAGCCTTGTTAATTAAAATCCCCAGCTACAATGAATGCAGCCTCCGGATAAATCGTTTCCAGTTTGCAGAGAGTTAAATAAAGTTCGTTCAGAGCCATCGATGTGTCTGCTTGGGGGATATATACGGCTGTGATTATAATCGAAGAGAATTCTCTTGGTAGATAATGCGGTCTACATTTGATTGTGAGGAATTCTAAATCAGGTGAACAGAAGGATTTGAGTTCCTGTATGTTTCTTTCATCACACCATGTCACGTTAGTCATAAGGCATACGCCCCCCCCTCTTCTTACCAGAAAGATGTTTGTTTCTGTCGGCGCGATGCGTGGAGAAACCCGTTGGCTGCACCGCCTCGGATAGCGTCTCTCCAGTGAACCATGTTTCCATGAAGCAAAGAACGTTACAGTCTCTGATTTCCTTCTGGAATGCTACCCTTGCTTGGATTTCATCAACCTTGTTGTCAAGAGACTGGACATTGGCAAGAAGAATACTAGGGAGTGGTGCACGGTGTGCCCGTCTCCGGAGTCTGACCAGAAGACCGCCTCGTTTCCCTCTTTTTCGGAGTCGTTTTTGGGTCGCTGCATGGGATCCACTCCGTTGTCCTGTTGCTTACATTAGTAAGCATTTCACTGTACGGTCTACACCAGTTCTATTTGGAGCATGTGACTAATACAATTTGATTTGATTTGATATACAATAACAAGTACAGCTGAACTAAACCCCCAGTGTTGATATAATATAACAAGTACAGCTGTACTAAACCCCCAGTGTTGATATAATATAACAATTACAGCTGCACTGAACCACCAGTATTTATATAATATAACAAGTACAGCTGTACTAAACCCCCAGTGTTGATATAATATAACAATTACAGCTGCACTAAAGCCCCAGTGTTGATATAATATAACAAGTACAGCTGTACTAAACCCCCAGTGTTGATATAATATAACAAGTACAGCTGTACTAAACCCCCAGTGTTGATACAGGACAGCATATAATATCTGAAGAGGTGATGGTCTCATCTTGTACTGTAGGGGACCTCTAACTCTACTTCTAATAATGTCTGTCTCATTTCATTGTCATGATCAGAAAGGTTCACTGTGAGGTCCTATGAGCAAACATTATGTTACAGACTTTCTGACACTCCCACTAACCACCACTCTAAATAAAATATGCTACTACATCAGCCCCTCTCCTTTCACCTCAGGGCTTCATCCAGGAGACACTCATATATCTCCTCCACTGAGGAAACATATTCATCTTCTCCATCAAGTCTTCTTCACTATGATCAGAGTTCTGATTCACCTGGCAGCTCTACCACTCTGGGTGACAGGTATTAAACCACTCATTAAGAGAAGTCTAACAAAAGTATGAATGTCATTAAACTGAATAAAATATACTATCTTACTTTCTCTCTCTCTCTGTCTCTCTCTCTCTCTCTCGCTCTCTCTTTTGTCAACAGGGCAGTCTCTTAGCAGCAAAGTCCATCAGACTCCTATTGCAATACTAAAAGGATCTAAAGATAATGTACAACTCACCTGCAACCATACTATTCAAAACTACAATACAATACTGTGGTACCAACAGTCAACAGGAGACACTGCTATGAAACTCATTGGTTTTGCATTTTACAAGTCAATAACCATGGAGAAATCATTTGAAAAGCACTTCAATGTGAGTGGAGATGGTTCGAAAGAGGCTTATCTTCATCTAGTGAGTCTGAGATCACCTGAAGACAGTGCAGTGTATTACTGTGCAGCCAGCCAACACAGTGATGTAGAGAACCTCCTCTCCTCTACAAAAACCCTGGCTGATAGAAAACTATGAGCAGTGATCACAACACCTGCATCTGAGGTTGGAGTTTGGTTCACTGCCAATGAACAAACAGATTACTGCAATAGCAAGTTGATCATATCTGCATTGTGCAGTATAACAGTATTGCAAAATGCAAGATGGCGGCGACAGAGATGGTCGCCTCTCCGAGTTCTTAGGAAACTATGATGTTTTTTTTTTTTTTTTTTTAAATGTACAGTTTAGGGTCATTAATAATTATTATTAACATAAATTATGCAGTTATAATGTCATATCCTGTTTCTCTAGGCCTTTAGGGACCTAAGCTAGATTTGCCCCCATCCTAACGTCAAAACGTCTTGACTGCAGAGACATTATTAAGTTTTAAAGTCCATTACCTGCAGTTCTACACGTTTAGCCATGGGGAGAACAGAACATGTTGCTGTTTTAAAGGGCCAGTGCATTTAAAAACGTGATTTTGACGATTCCTATATATATTCCCACACTATGAGGTTCAATTAATCCTGTGAAAGTGTGAAAGTTTTGATAATGCCCATTTAGTGTAAGAGCTGTTTGAAATGACCACCTGAAACTTCAGCCTGTTTTGGTGGGATGGAGTTTTGGCGTTCCACTGTGACATCACCATGCGGTAAATTAGCTAATAGACCAATAAGAAAGAGAATTCCAAACCTCTCCGCCAATAACAGCACATATTCTGTCTCCCTCTCCACTCAGACCACTTCCAGACAGTCATAGCAAAAATATTTCTTGACAATTTGCTCATTTTGCCATGGGCGGATGTAAAACATTGCAATTTTATAACAAATTTCCTGCAATTCTACACATTTTGTACTGACTATATGCTAATATGATATCTGAGTGAGAATGACAAAAAATATAAATGGGGGCCCTGTGGAGGTCAGGGCCCCTTGGCCACCCTGTCGGTATTTGGCCATGATAGATGTGTGTTCACCTGTCTACTCTCTCTCTCTCTCTCTCTCTCTGACCTGTTTCTGGCATTGAGATCTGACATGATGATCACACTGCTCATCATATTCTCTGTCACACTACTTTGGTCTACAGGTACGGAAATATTACTGAGTATAAAGTTTTATAAGCTCAACTTTTCAGTCCCAGAATACTGCCATAGATTTTCAATTAGATTTTAATTCAACACTTTAACTTGGCCACTGTTGAACATTCACTGTCTCCTTGGAATTCAAACGTCAGTTTAGATTTGGCCTTGTGTTTTAGGTTATTGTCCTGCTGACAATTAATATCCCAGTGTCTGGTGGAATGCAGACTGAACCAGGTTCAGGATTTTGCCTCCATTATGTTTATTTTTTATCCTGAAAAACTCACCAGTCCTTAATGATTTCAAGAATAACCCAAAGCTGTTGCAGCCACCACTATGCTTGAACATATGGAGAGTTGTACTTCACTGATAAAGATCAGGGTGCCTTGTGAGGATCAGGCGATATGTGGCTAACCTGCCTTTGCCTTCCGTCCTGCTTGCTAATGTTCAATTGCTGGAAAATAAATGGGACGAACTGAAAGCGAGGAAATACTACCAACGGGACATTAAAAACTGTAATATCTTGTGTTTCACTGAGTCGTGGCTGAACTACGACATTAATAACATAGAGATGGCGGGTTAAATACTCTATCGAGAGGATAGAACAGCAGCCTCTGGTAAGACACGGGACGGGGGACTATGCATATATGTAAACAACAGCTGGTGCACGATATCTAAGGAAGTCTTTACCTCAGTCTGCTTGCCTGAGGTAGAGTATCTCATGATAAGCTGTAGACCACACTATCTACCTAGAGAGTTTTCATCTGTATTTTTGGTAGCTGTTTACACTCCACCACAGACTGATGCTGGCACTAAGACCGCACTCAATGACCTGTAAACCTCCATGAGCAAACAGGAGAATGCTCATCCAGAGGCGGTGCTCCTAGTGGCCGGGGACTTTAATGCAGGGAAACTTAAATCCGTCTAACCAAATTTCTATCAGCATGTTAAATGCGAAACCATAGGGGAAAAAACTCTAGACAACCTTTACTCCACACACAGAGACGTGCACAAAGCTCTCCCTCACCCTCCATTTGGCAAATCTGACCATAATTCTAACCTCCTGATTCCTGCTTACAAGTAAAAATGAAAGCAGGAAGTACAAGTGACTAGATCAATAAAAAAGTGGTCAGATGAAGCAGATGCTAAGCTACAGGACGGTTTTACTAGCACAGACTGGAATATGTTCTGGGTTTCTTCTGATGGCATTGGGGAGTACACCACATCAGTCATTGGCTTCATCAATAAGTGCCCCACAGTGACTGTACGTACATACACCAACCAGAAGCCATGGATTACAGGCAGCATCCACACCGAGCAAAAGGCTAGAGCTACCGCTTTCAAGGAGCAGGACTTGGAGAAGGACCCGGAAGTCGATAAGATATCCTGCTATGCCCTTCGACGAATCATCAAACAGGCAAATCGTCAATACAGGACTAAGATCGAGTCATAATACATTGGCTCTGATGCTCGTCGGATGTGGCAGGGCTTTCAAACCACTACAGACTACAAAGGAAAGCACAGCCGAGAGCTGCCCAGTGACATGAGCCTACCAGATGAGCTAAACTACTTCTATGCTCGCTTGCAGGCAAATAACACTGAAACATGCAATCCGGGAGACTTTGTTATCACACTCTCCAAAGCCGATTTGAATAAGGCCTTTAACTTCTTTGGGATAGGGGGCAGCATTTTCACTTTTGGATTAATAGTGTGCCCAGAGTCAACTGCCTTCTCCTCAGTCCCAGATGCTAATATATGCATATTATTATTATTATTGGATAGAAACACTGAAGTTTCTAAAACTGTTTGCATGATGTCTGTGAGTTTAAGAACAGAACTCATATGGCAAGCAAAAACTTGAGAAAAAAATCCAACCAGGAAGTGGGAAATCTGAGGTTTGTAGTTTTTGAACTCAGCCCCATCATATACACAGTGGAATATGGGTCAAGTTGCACTTCCTAAGGCTTCCACTAGATGTCAACCGTCTTTAGAACGTTGTTTCAGGCTTCTACTGTGAAGTGGGACCGGATGAGAGCTCTTTGAGTCAGTAGTCTGGCAGAGTGTCACGCGCTGGTCACGTGTATTTCAAATGAGAGCGACCTGCGTTCCATTGCTTTTCCACAGACAATGGAATTCTCCGGTTGGAACATTATTGAACATTTATGATAAAAACATCCTAAAGATTGATTCTATACTTAGTTTGACAAGTTTCTTCGACCTGTAATATAACTTTTTGAACTTTTCGTCCGACTGGACCAGAACGCGCGTTTGGACCAAACGCCCTAACAAAAGAAGCTATTTGGACATAAATGGACATAAATGATCGACATTATCGAACAAAACAAACATTTATTGTGGAACTGCGATTCCTGGGAGTGCATTCTGATGAAGATCATCAAAGGTAAGTGAATATTTATATTGCTATTTATGACTAATGTTGATTTTGCAACATGGCGGATATTTCGTTTGGCTGGTTTGGGCTCTGAGCGCCGTACTCAGATTATGCTTTTTCCGTGAAGTTTTTTTGAAATCTGACACAGCGGTTGCATTAAGGAGAAGTGTATCTAAAGTTCCATGCATAACACTTACATTTTCATCAACATTTATAATGAGTATTTCTGTGAATTCATGTGGCTCTCTGCACAATCACCACATGTTTTAGAACTACTGAACGTAACGTTCCAATGTAAAATTACATTTTTTATATAAATATGCACTTTATTGAAAAACAAGTATTGTGTAACATGGAGTCCTATGAGCGTCATCTGATGAAGATCATCAAAGGCTAGAGATTAATTTGATCTCTATTTGTGCTTTTGTGACTCCTCTCGTTGGCTGGAAAAATGGCTGGGTTTTTCTGTGGCTTGGTGGTGACCTAACATAATTGTTTGTGGAGCTATGGCTGTAAAGCATTTTTAAATCAGACACTGTGGCTGGATTAACAAGAATTGTATCTTTAAAATGGTGCCTAAAATGTGTATGTTTGAGAAATTTGATTTATGAGATTTCTGTTGATTTGTATTTGGCTCCCTGCAATTTCATTGGCTGTTGGCAAGGAGTCTCACTCACATCTGTAGACATGAAGTGCATTTGAAATGCTGGTCATGGCTCACATCGACACCCTCATCCCAGAAGCCCTAGACCCACTCCAATTTGTATACCACCCCAACAGATCCACAAATGATGCAATCTCTATTGCACTCCACGTCGCCATTTCACACCCGGACAAAAGGAACACCTATGTGAGAATGCTATTCATTGGCTACAGCTCATAGTGCCCTCAAAGCTCATCAATAAGCTAAGGACCCTTGGACTAAACACCTCCCTTCTGCAACTGGATCCTGGATTTCCTGACGGGACACCAGCAATAACAACACACCACCATGCTGATCCTCAACACAGGGGCACCTCAGGGTGCATGCTCAGTCCCCTCCTGTACTCCCTGTTCACTCATGACTGCATTGGCCAGGCATGACTCCAACACCATTGCTACATTTGCAGATGACACAACAGTGGTAGGCCTGATCACTGACAACGACGAGACAGCCTATAGGGTGGACGGTCAGAGAACTGGCCATGTGGTGCCAGGACAACAACCTCTCTCAAAGTGATCAAGACAAAGGAGATTATTGTGGATTACAGGAAAAATAGAACTGAACAGGCCCCCAGGACAAAACCAAGGTTCTGCAGCTGCACCATCGAGAGCGTCCTGACTGGTTGCATCACAACTAGTACGGCAAAGTCACTACAGAGTGCAGTGCGAACGGCCCAGTACATCACTGGGGCCAACCTTCCTGCCTTCCAGGACCTCAATACCAGGCGGTGTCAGAGGAAGGCACTAAAAATTGTCAAAGACTCCGGCCACCCAAGTCATAGACTATTCTCTCTGCTACCGCATGGCAAGGGATACCAGAGCGCCAAGTCTAGGTAAAAGATGATTCTAAACAGCTTCTACCACGAAACCATAAGATTCCTGAACATCGAGTCCAATGGCTACCAATACTATTTGAAGTGCCCCCCACCACCCTTTACACCACTGCTATTCTCTATTGTCATGTATGCATAGTCACTTTAATAACTCTACCTACAAAAACATACTACCACAATTAACCAGTACCCCCTCACATTGACTCTGCATCGGCACCCGCTGTATATTGTCTCGGAATTGTTATTTTACTGCTGCTCTTTAATTACTTATTTTTTTTATCTCTTATTCTTATCTGCATTGTTTTTTTAAACTGGATTGTTGGTTAGGGGCACGTCAAATCAAATCAAATCAAATCAAATTTTATTTGTCACATACACATGGTTAGCAGATGTTAATGCGAGTGTAGCGAAATGCTTGTGCTTCTAGTTCCGACAATGCAGTAATAACTAACAAGTAATCTAACTAACAATTCCAAAACTACTGTCTTATACACAGTGTAAGGGGATAAAGAATATGTACATAAGGATATATGAATGAGTGATGGTACAGAGCAGCATAGGCAAGATACAGTAGATGGTATCGAGTACAGTATATACATATGAGATGAGTATGTAAACAAAGTGGCATAGTTAAAGTGGCTAGTGATATATTTACATCATTTCCCATCAATTCACCTTTATTAAAGTGGCTGGAGTTGAGTCAGTGTCAGTGTGTTGGCAGCAGCCACTCAATGTTAGTGGTGGCTGTTTAACAGTCTGATGGCCTTGAGATAGAAGCTGTTTTTCAGTCTCTCGGTCCCAGCTTTGATGCACCTGTACTGACCTCGCCTTCTGGATGATAGCGGGGTGAACAGGCAGTGGCTCGGGTGGTTGATGTCCTTGATGATCTTTATGGCCTTCCTGTAACATCGGGTGGTGTAGGTGTCCTGGAGGGCAGGTAGTTTGCCCCCGGTGATGCGTTGTGCAGACCTCACTACCCTCTGGAGAGCCTTACGGTTGAGGGCTGAGCAGTTGCCGTACCAGGCGGTGATACAGCCCGCCAGGATGCTCTCGATTGTGCATCTGTAGAAGTTTGTGAGTGCTTTTGGTGACAAGCCAAATTTCTTCAGCCTCCTGAGGTTGAAGAGGCGCTGCTGCGCCTTCTTCACGATGCTGTCTGTGTGAGTGGACCAATTCAGTTTGTCTGTGATGTGTATGCCGAGGAACTTAAAACTTGCTACCCTCTCCACTACTGTTCCATCGATGTGGATAGGGGGTGTTCCCTCTGCTGTTTCCTGAAGTCCACAATCATCTCCTTAGTTTTGTTGACGTTGAGTGTGAGGTTATTTTCCTGACACCACACTCCGAGGGCCCTCACCTCCTCCCTGTAGGCCGTCTCGTCGTTGTTGGTAATCAAGCCTACCACTGTTGTGTCGTCCGCAAACTTGATGATTGAGTTGGAGGCGTGCGTGGCCACGCAGTCGTGGGTGAACAGGGAGTACAGGAGAGGGCTCAGAACGCACCCTTGTGGGGCCCCAGTGTTGAGGATCAGCGGGGAGGAGATGTTGTTGCCTACCCTCACCACCTGGGGCGGCCCGTCAGGAAGTCCAGTACCCAGTTGCACAGGGCGGGGTCGAGACCCAGGGTCTTGAGCTTGATGACGAGCTTGGAGGGTACTTTGGTGTTGAATGCCGAGCTGTAGTCGATGAACAGCATTCTCACATAGGTATTCCTCTTGTCCAGATGGGTTAGGGCAGTGTGCAGTGTGGTTGAGATTGCATCGTCTGTGGACCTATTTGGGTGGTAAGCAAATTGGAGTGGGTCTAGGGTGTCAGGTAGGGTGGAGATGATATGGTCCTTGACTAGTCTCTCAAAGCACTTCATGATGACGTATGTGAGTGCTACGGGGCGGTAGTCATTTAGCTCAGTTACCTTAGCTTTCTTGGGAACAGGAACAATGGTGGCCCTCTTGAAGCATGTGGGAACAGCAGACTGGTATAGGGATTGATTGAATATGTCCGTAAACACACCGGCCAGCTGGTCTGCGCATGCTCTGAGGGCGCGGCTGGGGATGCCGTCTGGGCCTGCAGCCTTGCGAGGGTTAACACATTTAAATGTCTTACTCACCTCGGCTGCAGTGAAGGAGAGACCGCATGTTTTCATTGCAGGCCGTGTCAGTGGCACTGTATTGTCCTCAAAGCGGGCAAAAAGTTATTTAGTCTGCCTGGGAGCAAGACATCCTGGTCCGTGACTGGGCTGGATTTCTTCCTGTAGTCCGTGATTGACTGTAGACCCTGCCACATGCCTCTTGTGTCTGAGCCGTTGAATTGAGATTCTACTTTGTCTCTGTACTGACGCTTAGCTTGTTTAATAGCCTTGCGGAGGGAATAGCTGCACTGTTTGTATTCAGTCATGTTACCAGACACCTTGCCCTGATTAAAAGCAGTGGTTCGCGCTTTCAGTTTCACACGAATGCTGCCATCAATCCACGGTTTCTGGTTAGGGAATGTTTTAATCGTTGCTATGGGAACGACATCTTCAACGCACGTTCTAATGAACTCGCACACCGAATCAGCGTATTCGTCAATGTTGTTATCTGACGCAATACGAAACATCTCCCAGTCCACGTGATGGAAGCAGTCTTGGAGTGTGGAGTCAGCTTGGTCAGACCAGCGTTGAACAGACCTCAGCGTGGGAGCCTCTTGTTTTAGTTTCTGTCTGTAGGCAGGGATCAACAAAATGGAGTCGTGGTCAGCTTTTCCGAAAGGGGGGCGGGGCAGGGCCTTATATGCGTCGCGGAAGTTAGAGTAACAATGATCCAAGGTCTTTCCACCCCTGGTTGCGCAATCGATATGCTGATAAAATTTAGGGAGTCTTGTTTTCAGATTAGCCTTGTTAATTAAAATCCCCAGCTACAATGAATGCAGCCTCCGGATAAATCGTTTCCAGTTTGCAGAGAGTTAAATAAAGTTCGTTCAGAGCCATCGATGTGTCTGCTTGGGGGGGGATATATACGGCTGTGATTATAATCGAAGAGAATTCTCTTGGTAGATAATGCGGTCTACATTTGATTGTGAGGAATTCTAAATCAGGTGAACAGAAGGATTTGAGTTCCTGTATGTTTCTTTCATCACACCATGTCACGTTAGTCATAAGGCATACGCCCCCCGCCCCTCTTCTTACCAGAAAGATGTTTGTTTCTGTCGGCGCGATGCGTGGAGAAACCCGTTGGCTGCACCGCCTCGGATAGCGTCTCTCCAGTGAACCATGTTTCCATGAAGCAAAGAACGTTACAGTCTCTGATTTCCTTCTGGAATGCTACCCTTGCTTGGATTTCATCAACCTTGTTGTCAAGAGACTGGACATTGGCAAGAAGAATACTAGGGAGTGGTGCACGGTGTGCCCGTCTCCGGAGTCTGACCAGAAGACCGCCTCGTTTCCCTCTTTTTCGGAGTCGTTTTTTTGGGTCGCTGCATGGGATCCACTCCGTTGTCCTGTTGCTTACATTAGTAAGCATTTCACTGTACGGTCTACACCAGTTCTATTTGGAGCATGTGACTAATACAATTTGATTTGATTTGATATACAATAACAAGTACAGCTGAACTAAACCCCCAGTGTTGATATAATATAACAAGTACAGCTGTACTAAACCCCCAGTGTTGATATAATATAACAATTACAGCTGCACTGAACCACCAGTATTTATATAATATAACAAGTACAGCTGTACTAAACCCCAGTGTTGATATAATATAACAATTACAGCTGCACTAAAGCCCCAGTGTTGATATAATATAACAAGTACAGCTGTACTAAACCCCCAGTGTTGATATAATATAACAAGTACAGCTGAACTAAACCCCCAGTGTTGATACAGGACAGCATATAATATCTGAAGAGGTGATGGTCTCATCTTGTACTGTAGGGGGACCTCTAACTCTACTTCTAATAATGTCTGTCTCATTTCATTGTCATGATCAGAAAGGTTCACTGTGAGGTCCTATGAGCAAACATTATGTTACAGACTTTCTGACACTCCCACTAACCACCACTCTAAATAAAATATGCTACTACATCAGCCCCTCTCCTTTCACCTCAGGGCTTCATCCAGGAGACACTCATATATCTCCTCCACTGAGGAAACATATTCATCTTCTCCATCAAGTCTTCTTCACTATGATCAGAGTTCTGATTCACCTGGCAGCTCTACCACTCTGGGTGACAGGTATTAAACCACTCATTAAGAGAAGTCTAACAAAAGTATGAATGTCATTAAACTGAATAAAATATACTATCTTACTTTCTCTCTCTCTCTGTCTCTCTCTCTCTCTCTCGCTCTCTCTCTTTGTCAACAGGGCAGTCTCTTAGCAGCAAAGTCCATCAGACTCCTATTGCAATACTAAAAGGATCTAAAGATAATGTACAACTCACCTGCAACCATACTATTCAAAACTACAATACAATACTGTGGTACCAACAGTCAACAGGAGACACTGCTATGAAACTCATTGGTTTTGCATTTTACAAGTCAATAACCATGGAGAAATCATTTGAAAAGCACTTCAATGTGAGTGGAGATGGTTCGAAAGAGGCTTATCTTCATCTAGTGAGTCTGAGATCACCTGAAGACAGTGCAGTGTATTACTGTGCAGCCAGCCAACACAGTGATGTAGAGAACCTCCTCTCCTCTACAAAAACCCTGGCTGATAGAAAACTATGAGCAGTGATCACAACACCTGCATCTGAGGTTGGAGTTTGGTTCACTGCCAATGAACAAACAGATTACTGCAATAGCAAGTTGATCATATCTGCATTGTGCAGTATAACAGTATTGCAAAATGCAAGATGGCGGCGACAGAGATGGTCGCCTCTCCGAGTTCTTAGGAAACTATGATGTTTTTTTTTTTTTTTTAAATGTACAGTTTAGGGTCATTAATAATTATTATTAACATAAATTATGCAGTTATAATGTCATATCCTGTTTCTCTAGGCCTTTAGGGACCTAAGCTAGATTTGCCCCCATCCTAACGTCAAAACGTCTTGACTGCAGAGACATTATTAAGTTTTAAAGTCCATTACCTGCAGTTCTACACGTTTAGCCATGGGGAGAACAGAACATGTTGCTGTTTTAAAGGGCCAGTGCATTTAAAAACGTGATTTTGACGATTCCTATATATATTCCCACACTATGAGGTTCAATTAATCCTGTGAAAGTGTGAAAGTTTTGATAATGCCCATTTAGTGTAAGAGCTGTTTGAAATGACCACCTGAAACTTCAGCCTGTTTTGGTGGGATGGAGTTTTGGCGTTCCACTGTGACATCACCATGCGGTAAATTAGCTAATAGACCAATAAGAAAGAGAATTCCAAACCTCTCTGCCAATAACAGCACATATTCTGTCTCCCTCTCCACTCAGACCACTTCCAGACAGTCATAGCAAAAATATTTCTTGACAATTTGCTCATTTTGCCATGGGCGGATGTAAAACATTGCAATTTTATAACAAATTTCCTGCAATTCTACACATTTTGTACTGACTATATGCTAATATGATATCTGAGTGAGAATGACAAAAAAATATAAATGGGGGCCCTGTGGAGGTCAGGGCCCCTTGGCCACCCTGTCGGTATTTGGCCATGATAGATGTGTGTTCACCTGTCTACTCTCTCTCTCTCTCTCTCTCTGACCTGTTTCTGGCATTGAGATCTGACATGATGATCACACTGCTCATCATATTCTCTGTCCCACTACTTTGGTCTACAGGTACGGAAATATTACTGAGTATAAAGTTTTATAAGCTCAACTTTTCAGTCCCAGAATACTGCCATAGATTTTCAATTAGATTTTAATTCAACACTTTAACTTGGCCACTGTTGAACATTCACTGTCTCCTTGGAATTCAAACGTCAGTTTAGATTTGGCCTTGTGTTTTAGGTTATTGTCCTGCTGACAATTAATATCCCAGTGTCTGGTGGAATGCAGACTGAACCAGGTTCAGGATTTTGCCTCCATTATGTTTATTTTTTATCCTGAAAAACTCACCAGTCCTTAATGATTTCAAGAATAACCCAAAGCTGTTGCAGCCACCACTATGCTTGAAAATATGGAGAGTTGTACTTCACTGATAAAGATCAGGGTGCTTTGTGAGGATCAGGCGATATGTGGCTAACCTGCCTTTGCCTTCCGTCCTGCTTGCTAATGTTCAATTGCTGGAAAATAAATGGGACGAACTGAAAGCGAGGAAATACTACCAACGGGACATTAAAAACTGTAATATCTTGTGTTTCACTGAGTCGTGGCTGAACTACGACATTAATAACATAGAGATGGCGGGTTAAATACTCTATCGAGAGGATAGAACAGCAGCCTCTGGTAAGACACGGGACGGGGGACTATGCATATATGTAAACAACAGCTGGTGCACGATATCTAAGGAAGTCTTTACCTCAGTCTGCTTGCCTGAGGTAGAGTATCTCATGATAAGCTGTAGACCACACTATCTACCTAGAGAGTTTTCATCTGTATTTTTCGTAGCTGTTTACACTCCACCACAGACTGATTCTGGCACTAAGACCGCACTCAATGACCTGTAAACCTCCATGAGCAAACAGGAGAATGCTCATCCAGAGGCGGTGCTCCTAGTGGCCGGGGACTTTAATGCAGGGAAACTTAAATCCGTCTAACCAAATTTCTATCAGCATGTTAAATGCGAAACCATAGGGGGAAAAAACTCTGGACAACCTTTACTCCATACACAGAGACGTGCACAAAGCTCTCCCTCACCCTCCATTTGGCAAATCTGACCATAATTCTAACCTCCTGATTCCTGCTTACAAGTAAAAATGAAAGCAGGAAGTACAAGTGACTAGATCAATAAAAAAGTGGTCAGATGAAGCAGATGCTAAGCTACAGGACGGTTTTACTAGCACAGACTGGAATATGTTCTGGGTTTCTTCTGATGGCATTGGGGAGTACACCACATCAGTCATTGGCTTCATCAATAAGTGCCCCACAGTGACTGTACGTACATACACCAACCAGAAGCCATGGATTACAGGCAGCATCCACACCGAGCAAAAGGCTAGAGCTACCGCTTTCAAGGAGCAGGACTTGGAGAAGGACCCGGAAGTCGATAAGATATCCTGCTATGCCCTTCGACGAATCATCAAACAGGCAAATCGTCAATACAGGACTAAGATCGAGTCATAATACATTGGCTCTGATGCTCGTCGGATGTGGCAGGGCTTTCAAACCACTACAGACTACAAAGGAAAGCACAGCCGAGAGCTGCCCAGTGACATGAGCCTACCAGATGAGCTAAACTACTTCTATGCTCGCTTGCAGGCAAATAACACTGAAACATGCAATCCGGGAGACTTTGTTATCACACTCTCCAAAGCCGATTTGAATAAGGCCTTTAACTTCTTTGGGATAGGGGGCAGCATTTTCACTTTTGGATTAATAGTGTGCCCAGAGTCAACTGCCTTCTCCTCAGTCCCAGATGCTAATATATGCATATTATTATTATTATTGGATAGAAACACTGAAGTTTCTAAAACTGTTTGCATGATGTCTGTGAGTTTAAGAACAGAACTCATATGGCAAGCAAAAACTTGAGAAAAAAATCCAACCAGGAAGTGGGAAATCTGAGGTTTGTAGTTTTTGAACTCAGCCCCATCAAATACACAGTGGAATATGGGTCAAGTTGCACTTCCTAAGGCTTCCACTAGATGTCAACCGTCTTTAGAACGTTGTTTCAGGCTTCTACTGTGAAGTGGGACCGGATGAGAGCTCTTTGAGTCAGTAGTCTGGCAGAGTGTCACGCGCTGGTCACGTGTATTTCAAATGAGAGCGACCTGCGTTCCATTGCTTTTCCACAGACAATGGAATTCTCCGGTTGGAACATTATTGAACATTTATGATAAAAACATCCTAAAGATTGATTCTATACTTAGTTTGACAAGTTTCTTCGACCTGTAATATAACTTTTTGAACTTTTCGTCCGACTGGACCAGAACGCGTTTGGACCAAACGCCCTAACAAAAGAAGCTATTTGGACATAAATGGACATAAATGATCGACATTATCGAACAAAACAAACATTTATTGTGGAACTGCGATTCCTGGGAGTGCATTCTGATGAAGATCATCAAAGGTAAGTGAATATTTATATTGCTATTTATGACTAATGTTGATTTTGCAACATGGCGGATATTTCGTTTGGCTGGTTTGGGCTCTGAGCGCCGTACTCAGATTATGCTTTTTCCGTGAAGTTTTTTGAAATCTGACACAGCGGTTGCATTAAGGAGAAGTGTATCTAAAGTTCCATGCATAACACTTACATTTTCATCAACATTTATAATGAGTATTTCTGTGAATTCATGTGGCTCTCTGCACAATCACCACATGTTTTAGAACTACTGAACGTAACGTTCCAATGTAAAATTACATTTTTTATATAAATATGCACTTTATTGAAAAACAAGTATTGTGTAACATGGAGTCCTATGAGCGTCATCTGATGAAGATCATCAAAGGCTAGTGATTAATTTGATCTCTATTTGTGCTTTTTGTGACTCCTCTCGTTGGCTGGAAAAATGGCTGGGTTTTTCTGTGGCTTGGTGGTGACCTAACATAATTGTTTGTGGAGCTATGGCTGTAAAGCATTTTTTAAATCAGACACTGTGGCTGGATTAACAAGAATTGTATCTTTAAAATGGTGCCTAAAATGTGTATGTTTGAGAAATTTGATTTATGAGATTTCTGTTGATTTGTATTTGGCTCCCTGCAATTTCATTGGCTGTTGGCAAGGAGTCTCACTCACATCTGTAGACATGAAGTGCATTTGAAATGCTGGTCATGGCTCACATCGACACCCTCATCCCAGAAGCCCTAGACCCACTCCAATTTGTATACCACCCCAACAGATCCACAAATGATGCAATCTCTATTGCACTCCACGTCGCCATTTCACACCCGGACAAAAGGAACACCTATGTGAGAATGCTATTCATTGGCTACAGCTCATAGTGCCCTCAAAGCTCATCAATAAGCTAAGGACCCTTGGACTAAACACCTCCCTTCTGCAACTGGATCCTGGATTTCCTGACGGGACACCAGCAATAACAACACACCACCATGCTGATCCTCAACACAGGGGCACCTCAGGGGTGCATGCTCAGTCCCCTCCTGTACTCCCTGTTCACTCATGACTGCATTGGCCAGGCATGACTCCAACACCATTGCTACATTTGCAGATGACACAACAGTGGTAGGCCTGATCACTGACAACGACGAGACAGCCTATAGGGTGGACGGTCAGAGAACTGGCCATGTGGTGCCAGGACAACAACATCTCTCTCAAAGTGATCAAGACAAAGGAGATTATTGTGGATTACAGGAAAAATAGAACTGAACAGGCCCCCAGGACAAAACCAAGGTTCTGCAGCTGCACCATCGAGAGCGTCCTGACTGGTTGCATCACAACTAGTACGGCAAAGTCACTACAGAGTGCAGTGCGAACGGCCCAGTACATCACTGGGGCCAACCTTCCTGCCTTCCAGGACCTCAATACCAGGCGGTGTCAGAGGAAGGCACTAAAAATTGTCAAAGACTCCAGCCACCCAAGTCATAGACTGTTCTCTCTGCTATCGCATGGCAAGGGATACCAGAGCGCCAAGTCTAGGTAAAAGATTATTCTAAACAGCTTCTACCACGAAACCATAAGATTCCTGAACATCGAGTCCAATGGCTACCAATACTATTTGAAGTGCCCCCACCACCCTTTACACCACTGCTATTCTCTATTGTCATGTATGCATAGTCACTTTAATAACTCTACCTACAAAAACATACTACCACAATTAACCAGTACCCCCTCACATTGACTCTGCATCGGCACCCGCTGTATATTGTCTCGGAATTGTTATTTTACTGCTGCTCTTTAATTACTTATTTTTTTATCTCTTATTCTTATCTGCATTGTTTTTTTAAACTGGATTGTTGGTTAGGGGCACGTCAAATCAAATCAAATCAAATCAAATTTTATTTGTCACATACACATGGTTAGCAGATGTTAATGCGAGTGTAGCGAAATGCTTGTGCTTCTAGTTCCGACAATGCAGTAATAACTAACAAGTAATCTAACTAACAATTCCAAAACTACTGTCTTATACACAGTGTAAGGGGATAAAGAATATGTACATAAGGATATATGAATGAGTGATGGTACAGAGCAGCATAGGCAAGATACAGTAGATGGTATCGAGTACAGTATATACATATGAGATGAGTATGTAAACAAAGTGGCATAGTTAAAGTGGCTAGTGATATATTTACATCATTTCCCATCAATTCACCTTTATTAAAGTGGCTGGAGTTGAGTCAGTGTCAGTGTGTTGGCAGCAGCCACTCAATGTTAGTGGTGGCTGTTTAACAGTCTGATGGCCTTGAGATAGAAGCTGTTTTTCAGTCTCTCGGTCCCAGCTTTGATGCACCTGTACTGACCTCGCCTTCTGGATGATAGCGGGGTGAACAGGCAGTGGCTCGGGTGGTTGATGTCCTTGATGATCTTTATGGCCTTCCTGTAACATCGGGTGGTGTAGGTGTCCTGGAGGGCAGGTAGTTTGCCCCGGTGATGCGTTGTGCAGACCTCACTACCCTCTGGAGAGCCTTACGGTTGAGGGCTGAGCAGTTGCCGTACCAGGCGGTGATACAGCCCGCCAGGATGCTCTCGATTGTGCATCTGTAGAAGTTTGTGAGTGCTTTTGGTGACAAGCCAAATTTCTTCAGCCTCCTGAGGTTGAAGAGGCGCTGCTGCGCCTTCTTCACGATGCTGTCTGTGTGAGTGGACCAATTCAGTTTGTCTGTGATGTGTATGCCGAGGAACTTAAAACTTGCTACCCTCTCCACTACTGTTCCATCGATGTGGATAGGGGGTGTTCCCTCTGCTGTTTCCTGAAGTCCACAATCATCTCCTTAGTTTTGTTGACGTTGAGTGTGAGGTTATTTTCCTGACACCACACTCCGAGGGCCCTCACCTCCTCCCTGTAGGCCGTCTCGTCGTTGTTGGTAATCAAGCCTACCACTGTTGTGTCGTCCGCAAACTTGATGATTGAGTTGGAGGCGTGCGTGGCCACGCAGTCGTGGGTGAACAGGGAGTACAGGAGAGGGCTCAGAACGCACCCTTGTGGGGCCCCAGTGTTGAGGATCAGCGGGGAGGAGATGTTGTTGCCTACCCTCACCACCTGGGGGCGGCCCGTCAGGAAGTCCAGTACCCAGTTGCACAGGGCGGGGTCGAGACCCAGGGTCTTGAGCTTGATGACGAGCTTGGAGGGTACTTTGGTGTTGAATGCCGAGCTGTAGTCGATGAACAGCATTCTCACATAGGTATTCCTCTTGTCCAGATGGGTTAGGGCAGTGTGCAGTGTGGTTGAGATTGCATCGTCTGTGGACCTATTTGGGTGGTAAGCAAATTGGAGTGGGTCTAGGGTGTCAGGTAGGGTGGAGATGATATGGTCCTTGACTAGTCTCTCAAAGCACTTCATGATGACGTATGTGAGTGCTACGGGGCGGTAGTCATTTAGCTCAGTTACCTTAGCTTTCTTGGGAACAGGAACAATGGTGGCCCTCTTGAAGCATGTGGGAACAGCAGACTGGTATAGGGATTGATTGAATATGTCCGTAAACACACCGGCCAGCTGGTCTGCGCATGCTCTGAGGGCGCGGCTGGGGATGCCGTCTGGGCCTGCAGCCTTGCGAGGGTTAACACATTTAAATGTCTTACTCACCTCGGCTGCAGTGAAGGAGAGACCGCATGTTTTCATTGCAGGCCGTGTCAGTGGCACTGTATTGTCCTCAAAGCGGGCAAAAAAGTTATTTAGTCTGCCTGGGAGCAAGACATCCTGGTCCGTGACTGGGCTGGATTTCTTCCTGTAGTCCGTGATTGACTGTAGACCCTGCCACATGCCTCTTGTGTCTGAGCCGTTGAATTGAGATTCTACTTTGTCTCTGTACTGACGCTTAGCTTGTTTAATAGCCTTGCGGAGGGAATAGCTGCACTGTTTGTATTCAGTCATGTTACCAGACACCTTGCCCTGATTAAAAGCAGTGGTTCGCGCTTTCAGTTTCACACGAATGCTGCCATCAATCCACGGTTTCTGGTTAGGGAATGTTTTAATCGTTGCTATGGGAACGACATCTTCAACGCACGTTCTAATGAACTCGCACACCGAATCAGCGTATTCGTCAATGTTGTTATCTGACGCAATACGAAACATCTCCCAGTCCACGTGATGGAAGCAGTCTTGGAGTGTGGAGTCAGCTTGGTCAGACCAGCGTTGAACAGACCTCAGCGTGGGAGCCTCTTGTTTTAGTTTCTGTCTGTAGGCAGGGATCAACAAAATGGAGTCGTGGTCAGCTTTTCCGAAAGGGGGCGGGGCAGGGCCTTATATGCGTCGCGGAAGTTAGAGTAACAATGATCCAAGGTCTTTCCACCCCTGGTTGCGCAATCGATATGCTGATAAAATTTGGGGAGTCTTGTTTTCAGATTAGCCTTGTTAATTAAAATCCCCAGCTACAATGAATGCAGCCTCCGGATAAATCGTTTCCAGTTTGCAGAGAGTTAAATAAAGTTCGTTCAGAGCCATCGATGTGTCTGCTTGGGGGATATATACGGCTGTGATTATAATCGAAGAGAATTCTCTTGGTAGATAATGCGGTCTACATTTGATTGTGAGGAATTCTAAATCAGGTGAACAGAAGGATTTGAGTTCCTGTATGTTTCTTTCATCACACCATGTCACGTTAGTCATAAGGCATACGCCCCCGCCCCTCTTCTTACCAGAAAGATGTTTGTTTCTGTCGGCGCGATGCGTGGAGAAACCCGTTGGCTGCACCGCCTCGGATAGCGTCTCTCCAGTGAACCATGTTTCCATGAAGCAAAGAACGTTACAGTCTCTGATGTCCCTCTGGAATGCTACCCTTGCTTGGATTTCATCAACCTTGTTGTCAAGAGACTGGACATTGGCAAGAAGAATACTAGGGAGTGGTGCACGGTGTGCCCGTCTCCGGAGTCTGACCAGAAGACCGCCTCGTTTCCCTCTTTTTCGGAGTCGTTTTTTGGGTCGCTGCATGGGATCCACTCCGTTGTCCTGTTGCTTACATTAGTAAGCATTTCACTGTACGGTCTACACCAGTTCTATTTGGAGCATGTGACTAATACAATTTGATTTGATTTGATATACAATAACAAGTACAGCTGAACTAAACCCCCAGTGTTGATATAATATAACAAGTACAGCTGTACTAAACCCCCAGTGTTGATATAATATAACAATTACAGCTGCACTGAACCACCAGTATTTATATAATATAACAAGTACAGCTGTACTAAACCCCCAGTGTTGATATAATATAACAATTACAGCTGCACTAAAGCCCCAGTGTTGATATAATATAACAAGTACAGCTGTACTAAACCCCCAGTGTTGATATAATATAACAAGTACAGCTGAACTAAACCCCCAGTGTTGATACAGGACAGCATATAATATCTGAAGAGGTGATGGTCTCATCTTGTACTGTAGGGGGACCTCTAACTCTACTTCTAATAATGTCTGTCTCATTTCATTGTCATGATCAGAAAGGTTCACTGTGAGGTCCTATGAGCAAACATTATGTTACAGACTTTCTGACACTCCCACTAACCACCACTCTAAATAAAATATGCTACTACATCAGCCCCTCTCCTTTCACCTCAGGGCTTCATCCAGGAGACACTCATATCTCTCCTCCACTGAGGAAACATATTCATCTTCTCCATCAAGTCTTCTTCACTATGATCAGAGTTCTGATTCACCTGGCAGCTCTACCACTCTGGGTGACAGGTATTAAACCACTCATTAAGAGAAGTCTAACAAAAGTATGAATGTCATTAAACTGAATAAAATATACTATCTTACTTTCTCTCTCTCTCTGTCTCTCTCTCTCTCTCTCTCGCTCTCTCTCTTTGTCAACAGGGCAGTCTCTTAGCAGCAAAGTCCATCAGACTCCTATTGCAATACTAAAAGGATCTAAAGATAATGTACAACTCACCTGCAACCATACTATTCAAAACTACAATACAATACTGTGGTACCAACAGTCAACAGGAGACACTGCTATGAAACTCATTGGTTTTGCATTTTACAAGTCAATAACCATGGAGAAATCATTTGAAAAGCACTTCAATGTGAGTGGAGATGGTTCGAAAGAGGCTTATCTTCATCTAGTGAGTCTGAGATCACCTGAAGACAGTGCAGTGTATTACTGTGCAGCCAGCCAACACAGTGATGTAGAGAACCTCCTCTCCTCTACAAAAACCCTGGCTGATAGAAAACTATGAGCAGTGATCACAACACCTGCATCTGAGGTTGGAGTTTGGTTCACTGCCAATGAACAAACAGATTACTGCAATAGCAAGTTGATCATATCTGCATTGTGCAGTATAACAGTATTGCAAAATGCAAGATGGTGGCGACAGAGATGGTCGCCTCTCCGAGTTCTTAGGAAACTATGATGTTTTTTTTTTTTAAATGTACAGTTTAGGGTCATTAATAATTATTATTAACATAAATTATGCAGTTATAATGTCATATCCTGTTTCTCTAGGCCTTTAGGGACCTAAGCTAGATTTGCCCCCATCCTAACGTCAAAACGTCTTGACTGCAGAGACATTATTAAGTTTTAAAGTCCATTACCTGCAGTTCTACACGTTTAGCCATGGGGAGAACAGAACATGTTGCTGTTTTAAAGGGCCAGTGCATTTAAAAACGTGATTTTGACGATTCCTATATATATTCCCACACTATGAGGTTCAATTAATCCTGTGAAAGTGTGAAAGTTTTGATAATGCCCATTTAGTGTAAGAGCTGTTTGAAATGACCACCTGAAACTTCAGCCTGTTTTGGTGGGATGGAGTTTTGGCGTTCCACTGTGACATCACCATGCGGTAAATTAGCTAATAGACCAATAAGAAAGAGAATTCCAAACCTCTCTGCCAATAACAGCACATATTCTGTCTCCCTCTCCACTCAGACCACTTCCAGACAGTCATAGCAAAATTATTTCTTGACAATTTGCTCATTTTGCCATGGGCGGATGTAAAACATTGCAATTTTATAACAAATTTCCTGCAATTCTACACATTTTGTACTGACTATATGCTAATATGATATCTGAGTGAGAATGACAAAAAAATATCAATGGGGGCCCTGTGGAGGTCAGGGCCCCTGGCCACCCTGTCGGTATTTGTCCATGATAGATGTGTGTTCACCTGTCTACTCTCTCTCTCTCTCTCTCTCTCTCTGACCTGTTTCTGGCATTGAGATCTGACATGATGATCACACTGCTCATCATATTCTCTGTCCCACTACTTTGGTCTACAGGTACGGAAATATTACTGAGTATAAAGTTTTATAAGCTCAACTTTTCAGTCCCAGAATACTGCCATAGATTTTCAATTAGATTTTAATTCAACACTTTAACTTGGCCACTGTTGAACATTCACTGTCTCCTTGGAATTCAAACGTCAGTTTAGATTTGGCCTTGTGTTTTAGGTTATTGTCCTGCTGACAATTAATATCCCAGTGTCTGGTGGAATGCAGACTGAACCAGGTTCAGGATTTTGCCTCCATTATGTTTATTTTTTATCCTGAAAAACTCACCAGTCCTTAATGATTTCAAGAATAACCCAAAGCTGTTGCAGCCACCACTATGCTTGAAAATATGGAGAGTTGTACTTCACTGATAAAGATCAGGGTGCTTTGTGAGGATCAGGCGATATGTGGCTAACCTGCCTTTGCCTTCCGTCCTGCTTGCTAATGTTCAATTGCTGGAAAATAAATGGGACGAACTGAAAGCGAGGAAATACTACCAACGGGACATTAAAAACTGTAATATCTTATGTTTCACTGAGTCGTGGCTGAACTACGACATTAATAACATAGAGATGGCGGGTTAAATACCCTATCGAGAGGATAGAACAGCAGCCTCTGGTAAGACACAGGGCGGGGGACTATGCATATATGTAAACAACAGCTGGTGCACGATATCTAAGGAAGTCTTTACCTCAGTCTGCTTGCCTGAGGTAGAGTATCTCATGATAAGCTGTAGACCACACTATCTACCTAGAGAGTTTTCATCTGTATTTTTCGTAGCTGTTTACACTCCACCACAGACTGATTCTGGCACTAAGACCGCACTCAATGACCTGTAAACCTCCATGAGCAAACAGGAGAATGCTCATCCAGAGGCGGTGCTCCTAGTGGCCGGGGACTTTAATGCAGGGAAACTTAAATCCGTCTAACCAAATTTCTATCAGCATGTTAAATGCGAAACCATAGGGGAAAAACTCTGGACAACCTTTACTCCATACACAGAGACGTGCACAAAGCTCTCCCTCACCCTCCATTTGGCAAATCTGACCATAATTCTAACCTCCTGATTCCTGCTTACAAGTAAAAATGAAAGCAGGAAGTACAAGTGACTAGATCAATAAAAAAGTGGTCAGATGAAGCAGATGCTAAGCTACAGGACGGTTTTACTAGCACAGACTGGAATATGTTCTGGGTTTCTTCTGATGGCATTGGGGAGTACACCACATCAGTCATTGGCTTCATCAATAAGTGCCCCACAGTGACTGTACGTACATACACCAACCAGAAACCATGGATTACAGGCAGCATCCACACCGAGCAAAAGGCTAGAGCTACCGCTTTCAAGGAGCAGGACTTGGAGAAGGACCCAGAAGCCGATAAGATATCCTGCTATGCCCTTCGACGAATCATCAAACAGGCAAATCGTCAATACAGGACTAAGATCGAGTCATAATACATTGGCTCTGATGCTCGTCGGATGTGGCAGGGCTTTCAAACCACTACAGACTACAAAGGAAAGCACAGCCGAGAGCTGCCCAGTGACATGAGCCTACCAGATGAGCTAAACTACTTCTATGCTCGCTTGCAGGCAAATAACACTGAAACATGCAATCCGGGAGACTTTGTTATCACACTCTCCAAAGCCGATTTGAATAAGGCCTTTAACTTCTTTGGGATAGGGGGCAGCATTTTCACTTTTGGATTAATAGTGTGCCCAGAGTCAACTGCCTTCTCCTCAGTCCCAGATGCTAATATATGCATATTATTATTATTATTGGATAGAAACACTGAAGTTTCTAAAACTGTTTGAATGATGTCTGTGAGTTTAAGAACAGAACTCATATGGCAGGCAAAAACTTGAGAAAAAATCCAACCAGGAAGTGGGAAATCTGAGGTTTGTAGTTTTTGAACTAAGCCCTATCGAATACACAGTGGAATATGGGTCAAGTTGCACTTCCTAAGGCTTCCACTAGATGTCAACCGTCTTTAGAACGTTGTTTCAGGCTTCTACTGCGAAGTGGGACCGGATGAGAGCTCTTTGAGTCAGTGGTCTGGCAGAGTGTCACGTGCATTTCACATGATAGCGACCTGCGTTCCATTGCTTTTCTACAGACAATGGAATTCTCCGGTGGGAACATTATTGAACATTTATGATAAAAACATCCTAAAGATTGATTCTATACTTAGTTTGACAAGTTTCTTCGACCTGTAATATAACTTTTTGAACTTTTCGTCCGAATGGACCAGAACGCGCGTTTGGATTTGTTTACCAAACGCCCAAACAAAAGAAGCTATTTGGACATAAATGGACATAAATGATCGACATTATCGAACAAAACAAACATTTATTGTGGAACTGCGATTCCTGGGAGTGCATTCTGATGAAGATCATCAAAGGTAATTGAATATTTATATTGCTATTTATGACTAATGTTGATTTTGCAACATGGTTGATATTTCGTTTGGCTGGTTTGGGCTCTGAGCGCCGTACTCAGATTATGCTTTTTCCGTGAAGTTTTTTTTAAATCTGACACAGCGGTTGCATTAAGGAGAAGTGTATCTAAAGTTCCATGCATAACACTTACATTTTCATCAACATTTATAATGCGTATTTCTGTGAATTCATGTGGCTCTCTGCAAAATCACCACATGTTTTAGAACTACTGAATGTAACACGCCAATGTAAAATCACATTTTTTTATATAAATATGCCTGATCACCGACAACGACGAGACAGCCTATAGAGTGGAGGTCAGAGAACTGGCCATGTGGTGCCAGGAAAACAACCTCTCCCTCAAAGTGATCAAGACAAAGGAGATGATTGTGGATTACAGGAAAAAGCGAACTGAACAGGCCCCCAGGACAAAACCAAGGTTCTGCAGCTGCACCATCGAGAGCGCCCTGACTGGTTGCATCACAACTAGTACGACAACTAATCGGCCTCCGACCGCAAGTCACTACAGAGTGCAGTGCGAACAGCCCAGTACATCACTGGAGCCAACCTTCCTGCCTTCCAGGACCTCAATACCAGGCGGTGTCAGAGGAAGGCACTAAAAATTGTCAAAGACTCCAGCCACCCAAGTCATAGACTGTTCTCTCTGCTACCGCATGGCAAGGGATACCAGAGCGCCAAGTCTAGGTAAAATATGATAATAAACAGCTTCTACCACGAAACCATAAGATTCTCGTCAGTAAGCATTTCACTGTATGGTCTACACCAGTTGTGTTCGGAGCATGTGACTAATACAATTTGATTTGATTTTATATACTATAACAAGTACAGCTGTACTAAACCCCCAGTGTTGATATAATATAACAAGTACAGCTGTACTAAACCCCCAGTGTTGATATAATATATTATATAATATAACAAGTACAGCTGTACTAAACCCCCAGTGTTGATATAATATATTATATAATATAACAAGTACAGCTGTACTAAACCCCCAGTGTTGATATAATATAACAAGTACAGCTGTACTAAACCCCCAGTGTTGATATAATATAACAAGTACAGCTGTACTAAACGCCCAGTGTTGATATAATATAACAAGTACAGCTGTACTAAACCCCCAGTGATGATATAATATAACAAGTACAGCTGTACTAAACCCCCAGTGTTGATATAATATAACAAGTACAGCTGCACTAAACCCCCAGTGTTGATATAATATAACAAGTACAGCTGTACTAAACCCCCAGTGTTGATATAGGACAGCATATAATATCTGAAGAGGTGATGGTCTCATCTTGTACTGTAGGGGGACCTCTAACTCTATTTCTAATAATGTCTGTCTCATTTCATTGTCATGATCAGAAAGGTTCACTGTGAGGTCCTATGAGCAAACATTATGTTACAGACGTTCTGACACTCCCACTAACCACTACCCTAAATAAAATATGCTACTACATCAGCCCCTCTCCTTTCACCTCTGGGCTTCATCCAGGAGACACTCATATCTCTCCTCCACTGAGGAAACATATTCATCTTCTCCATCAAGTCTTCTTCACTATGATCAGAGTTCTGATTCACCTGGCAGCTCTACCACTCTGGGTGACAGGTATTAAATCACTCATTAAGAGAAGTCTAACAAATGTATGAATGTCATTAAACTTAATAAATATCCTATCTTTCTCTGTGTCTCTGTCTCTCTGTCTCTCTCTCTCTCTCTCTCTTTGTCAACAGGGCAGTCTCTTAGCAGTAAAGTCCATCAGACTCCTATTGCAATACTAAAAGGATCTAAAGATAATGTACAACTCACCTGCAACCATACTAACCCTAGCTACTACACAATACTCTGGTACCAACAGTCAACAGGAGACACAACTATGAAAATCGTTGGTTATGTATATACCAAGTCAATAACCATGGAGAAATCATTTGAAAAGCACTTCAATGTGAGTGGAGATGGCAGGAAAGAGGCTTATCTTCATCTAGTGAGTCTGAGATCACCTGAAGACAGTGCAGTGTATTACTGTGCAGCCAGCCAACACAGTGATGTAGAGAACCTCCTCTCCTCTACAAAAACCCTGTTTGATAGAAAACTATGAGCAGTGATCACTTAACCTGCATCTGAGGTTGGAGTTTGGTTCAGAGCCAATGAATAAAGAGATGGATTACAGAATCAGCAAGTTGATCGTATCTGGCCTAGTACAGAATAACAGTATTTACAAATGAGTGTCATTACTAATTGACATAAAGTATGTGGTTATAATGTCATATCCTGTTTCTCTAGCCTTTTGGGGACCTAAGTGAGATTTGGCTGGGGGACTCCATCCTAGCGACAAAACATTTTAGTGGTAAACCCCTATGGGCTGTGGTCAAAAATAGTGCACTACATAGTGAATAAGGTGCCATAGGGCTCTAGTCAATAGCAGTGTACTATATAGGGAATAGGGTGCCATTTGGGATGTAGTCAATACATTTGACACTCCCACTAGCTGCCATCACATCTCTGATGATCTGAAAACTATTTCTCCTTGTCCATGTGACTCTTCTCTCCAGAACCATCAACATGATCAAGCTTCTCATACATGTTGCAACTCTACCTCTGTGGGTGACAGGTACTAAATCACTGTTCAGATGAAAGATATTTACTACCCAAATATATTACTGTCAATATGTTGAGTAATACTGTAGATTTTAGTTGTTCTGTTTTCATCCACAGGGCTGTCACAAACAGACCAAGTCCAGCAGACTCCTACTGCAATACTAAAAGGACCTGACGATAACGTTCAACTGAACTGCAGCCATACTATTCCAAGCTACAACATGATACTGTGGTACCAGCAGTCAGAACAAGACACTGCTCTGAAACTCATTGGGTATGTGTTCCTCACCAATCCTACCATAGAAGATTCCTTTAAAGGGCGTTTTACTGTGAGTGGAGATGCTGCAACTGGGAAAATGGCGTATCTACATATTCCTAAACTGAGAGGAACTGAAGACAATGCAGTGTATTTCTGTGCTGCTACTTTACGCACAGTGTTTCACTATACCCTCTCTCCTCTACAAAAACCCTCTCTGATCCTCTCATATAATCCTGACTACAGCTCTATACACCTGCACCTGTCTTTAACCACTTCAACAACACTTTGCTATGAACCATTTGATATCAGACAGATGGTAATGATACTGTTATAAGTGTCTGGTTTAGATGGTTTAGCTGCAGCACTTCCTCACTTCTCCACCAAGGAGGCAGAGGTTCTCCACACTGAGCTGTAAAAGGGGCTGCATAGGGTCCCTGGTCCATCGCAGGGTGCTAAATAGGGAATAGGATGAAACAAGATAATTGTTAAGGGGTATTGTGATATCATTATGGGGTATTGTGATGTCATTATGGGGTATTGTGATGTCATAATGGGCTATTGTGTGTAGATGGGTGGAAATAAAATATATGTAATTTATTTTGAATTGAGGCTGTAACAGAATGTAGAAATAGTCAAGTGGTATACTGTCTGAAGGCACTGTATGCTTCGATATAAAAATTATGTCATGCCTTTAGACGCTTCTGATAGGCTAATCTAATGGTATACTGTCTGAAGGCACTGTATGCTTCGATATAAAAATGATGTCATGGCTTTAGACGCTTCTGATAGGCTAATCTAGTGGTATACTGTCTGAAGGCACTGTATGCTTCGATATAAAAATGATGTCATGGCTTTAGACGCTTCTGATAGGCTAATCTAGTGGTGTACTGTCTGAAGGCACTGTATGCTTCGATATAAAAATGATGTCATGCCTTTAAATGCTTCTGATAGGCTAATCTAGTGGTATACTGTCTGAAGGCACTGTATGCTTCGATATAAAAATGATGTCATGCCTTTAAATGCTTCTGATAGGCTAATCTAGTGGTATACTGTCTGAAGGCACTGTATGCTTCGATATAAAAATGATGTCATGCCTTTAGACGCTTCTGATAGGCTAATCTAGTGGTGTACTTTCTGAAGGCACTGTATGCTTCGATATAAAAATACAAGAAAGGCCAAAAGTGTGTTAACACCATCTGCTCTAATTCACTCACGAGACAGTAATTCAATAAGATCTAAATGCATATTCCCATTGAACTGATTGAGATCAAATGATTTGCATGAAGATTTGGACTTTTGGACGAGTCACCGGTAAAACGTGAAGAATTAGCCGATGCCTAACTTGGTGTATGAGGGGATTGAAAATAAAACATTTTCTTGAGACAATATCTGTTGGCATAAGCAGATATTGCAATTGGAGGATTAATTTCATGCATATTCTACAGTAATAAGCTATTCAATTGGCTGCATCTGTCGGTACAAACTGTGAGGAAATTATGACTTCATAAAAAAATGGATTAAAAAAACGTGCTTTCTTACCTAAAACAATACCACAACACCACTGCAACCAAACACAATTCCCTTAGACGTACTCTTTGAAAAAATGGTTTATTCGCCTGTCCCCAGTGTTTAGTTCCAAGTAGGACTCTTTTGGGATCCGTGTAGAACCTTCTGTGGAAAGAGTTCTACATAGAACCCAAAAGGGTTCTACCTAGTGCCAAAAAGGGTTCTACATAGAACCCAAAAGGGTTCTACATAGAACCCAAAAGGGTTCTACCTAGTACCAAAAAGGATTCTACCTAGTACCAAAAAGAGTTCTACATAGAACCCAAAAGGGTTCTACCTAGTACCAAAAAGGGTTCTACCTAGTACCAAAAAGAGTTCTACATAGAACCCAAAAGGGTTCTACCTAGTACCAAAAAGGGTTCTACCTAGTACCAAAAAGGGTTCTACAAAGGATTATCCTACGGAACAGTCGATGAAGCCTTTTAGGTTCTACATAGCATATTGTTTTCCGAGACCTGTCAGGTGTTGAACCTTAATTCGATTAACCTGTTGTTGCAGGAAATGTCAGACTTGTCGTGTATTTGAAGTTTAAAAAGGCTTCTAGAGTATGTAAATTCCACAAAAAAAATGTCAGACTTAATTTGCCTTAACTAAAAAAAAGTATCAACCCCTTAGAAAAATTGTCATTATTATAATCCACACAATAATTCACATTACCTGTCGCTGCAGCATTATTATCCGGGAGTTAGAAACTAGACAAATTAAGACCCTACACCTGTAGTAGTGTAGCTGTGTAATTGTTGTGTAGCTCCAGCCGTATTCATAGACTAAAACAAAAACCCTCCTCCTGTTCTCATAAGGAGACCGATAAGATGACTGAGATGAGTTGATGAGAAGCCACCTCTAATTAATGGGGATTTGTCTGACTCGTTCTTTCTGTCCTTAGCAGTGAGATTCAACGTGATCATAATTCTTATCTCCATGGGTTACACAGCCTGGGTCGCAGGTATTCAGATCATTTCAGGGACTCCTAATACTCTGTGTTAGTTTTTTTAATGTATTACAGGTGAATATGGTTTATTTATCTGTTGTTTCTCTCTCTCTCCTTCTCTTTTTCTCTCTACAAGTTCTTCTCTGAGTAACCAGGTTGACTAGAGTGCTGCAGCCCTGTACAAGAACCAGGAAGAGTCTGCTAAGATGGAGTGTTCACCTAGAATACCAAACTATACCATCGCTCTCTGGTACAAACAAGATGGAGTGTTCACATAGAATACCAAACTGTACCATCGCTCTCTGGTACAAACAAGATGGAGTGTTCACATAGAATACCAAACTATACCATCGCTCTCTGGTACAAACAAGATGGACATAGACAGTTAATACTTCTGGGACACATGACTGGGGGTTCAGGAGTCACTGTATTCAGGAATCACTGAAGGAGATGCTATTGCAGACCAGCACCTGAACCATCAGAGATCTTAACTGCAGATAGCAATGCTGTGTATTACTGTGCTGCTTAGTTTACACAGATCTCCTTCCCTGCTCTACTAAAACCTCCTCCCTGATATGCTGTCAGAATTCTCAGCTGCGTCAACGTCCCACTGTACCCGACTCTCAGTCGGTGCCAACAGACTCACCAGCTGGCCTATTCGGGAAGGAGAGGTTCACTCTGATGGCACATTCAAGAGACCATGACAAGTTATGGTATGATATCATGTATTTCCTGTAGGTGGAGGTACAGCTCAACGAATCCATGGGGAGTCAGCAGACACAGTACCTCAGTAGACTTTGGTTGTGTAGAGCTGTCTGGACCCATTCAGAAGATCCATCCTTTGTCCTGTTGAATGTTCACCTACAGTCAGTGATGAACCAAGAACATATCAATGCTGGATCATTTTCACCCATGAACATGAATCTTTCTGCTTTTTGTGGATTATTGTTGATTATTATAATCGAAAATAATATTTAATTCTGTATATTTCCTGTATGAATGATTGTAGAATAAAACACCTCTCTCTACTCTTCTGGAACAGGTGAACTCCTCTGCTCCAGTGTTTCAGAGTTCTGGAGAAACTGCTCTCCTGTTCTGTTTACAAACTCTCCCCAGTACAACACCATACTGTGGTATCAGCAGGTGTTAACCCACTCTCCCCAGTACAACACCATACTGTAGTCTCAGCAGGTGTTAACCCACTCTCCCCAGTACAACACCATCCTGTGGTATCAGCAGGTGTTAACCCACTCTCCCCAGTACAACACCACACTGTAGTCTCAGCAGGTGTTAACCCACTCTCCCCAGTACAACACCATACTGTAGTATCAGCAGGTGTTAACCCACTCTCCCCAGTACAACACCATACTGTAGTCTCAGCAGGTGTTAACCCACTCTCCCCAGTACAACACCATACTGTAGTCTCAGCAGGTGTTAACCCACTCTCCCCAGTACAACACCATACTGTGGTATCAGCAGGTGTTAACCCACTCTCCCCAGTACAACACCATACTGTGGTATCAGCAGGTGTTAACCCACTCTCCCCAGTACAACACCATACTGTAGTCTCAGCAGGTGTTAACCCACTCTCCCCAGTACAACACCATACTGTGGTATCAGCAGGTGTTAACCCACTCTCCCCAGTACAACACCATACTGTAGTCTCAGCAGGTGTTAACCCACTCTCCCCAGTACAACACCATACTGTAGTCTCAGCAGGTGTTAACCCACTCTCCCCAGTACAACACCATACTGTGGTATCAGCAGGTGTTAACCCACTCTCCCCAGTACAACACCATACTGTAGTCTCAGCAGGTGTTAACCCACTCTCCCCAGTACAACACCATACTGTGGTATGATCAGGTGTTAACCCACTCTCCCCAGTACAACACCATACTGTGGTCTCAGCAGGTGTTAACCCACTCTCCCCAGTACAACACCATACTGTGGTATCAGCAGGTGTTAACCCACTCTCCCCAGTACAACACCATACTGTAGTCTCAGCAGGTGTTAACCCACTCTCCCCAGTACAACACCATACTGTGGTATCAGCAGGTGTTAACCCACTCTCCCCAGTACAACACCATACTGTAGTCTCAGCAGGTGTTAACCCACTCTCCCCAGTACAACACCATACTGTGGTATCAGCAGGTGTTAACCCACTCTCCCCAGTACAACACCATACTGTGGTATCAGCAGGTGTTAACCCACTCTCCCCAGTACAACACCATACTGTGGTATCAGCAGGTGTTAACCCACTCTCCCCAGTACAACACCAAACTGTAGTCTCAGCAGGTGTTAACCCACTCTCCCCAGTACAACACCATACTGTGGTATCAGCAGGTGTTAACCCACTCTCCCCAGTACAACACCATACTGTGGTATCAGCAGGTGTAAACCCACTCTCCCCAGTACAACACCATACTGTGGTATAAGCAGGTGTTAACCCACTCTCCCCAGTACAACACCATACTGTGGTATCAGCAGGTGTTAACCCACTCTCCCCAGTACAACACCATACTGTGGTTTCAGCAGGTGTTAACCCACTCTCCCCTCATAGCCGGGTATATTCCCCGATACCACAACGTAACAAAGAACTACACTGGACTTTGTGCAAACTGGAAACCACATATCCCGAGGCCGTATTTATTGTAGTTGGGGATTTTAACAAAGCACATTTAAGGAAAACGCTACAGAAGTTCTACCAGCACTGTAGGATTCGCTTAGGAAAAACACTAGATCACTGCTACTCGCCTTTTCGAGATGCCTACATGGCCCTCCCCCACCCTCCCTTCGGCAAATCAGATCATGACTCCATTTTGCTCCTCCCTTCCTATAGGCAGAAACTCAAACAGGAAGTACCCGTGCTTAGGTCTATTCAATGCTGGTCTGACCAATCGGAATCCATGCTTTAAGATAGTTTTGATCATGCGGACTGGGATATGTTCTAGGTAGCCTCTGAGAAAAACATTAACATATATAGGGACACAGTGACTGAGTTCATCAGGAAGTGCATAGGAGATGTGTTCCCACTGTGCCTATTAAAACCTACCCAAACCAGAAACCGTGGATAGATGGCAGCATTCGTGCAAAACTGAAAGCACAAACCATCACATTTAACCACGGCAATGTGACTGGGAATATGGTTGAATACAAACAGTGCAATTATCACCTCCGTACGGCAATCAAACAGACAAAACGTTAGTACAGAGACAAAGTGGAGTCACAATTCAACGGCTCAGATAGGAGATGAATTTGGCAGGGTCTACAGGCAAAAACAGATGGGAAAACCAGCCACGTCGCGGACACTGACGTCTTGCTCCCAGACAAGCTAAACACCTTCTTTGCCCGCTTTGAGAATAACACAGTGCCACTGACACGACCTGCTCCCAAAGACTGTGGGATCTCGTTCTCCGTGGACAACGTGAGTAAGACATTTAAGTGTTTACCCTTGTATGGCTGCCGGCCAAGACAGCATCCCTAGCTGTGTCCTCAGAGCATGCATTGACCAGCTGGCTGGAGTGTTTACGGACATATTCAATCTCTCCCTATCCCAGTCTGCTGTCCCCACTTGCTTCAAGCTGTCCACCATTGTTCCTGTACCCAAGAAAGCAAAGGTAACTGAACTGAATGGCAATCGCCCCGTAGCACTTACTTCTGTCATCATGAAGTTCTTTGAGAGGAAAGTTAAGGATCATATCACCTCTACCTTACCTGACACCCTAGACCCACTTCAATATGCTTACCACACCAATAGATCCACAGACGATGCAATCGCACTGCACACTGCCCTATCCCATCTGGACAAGAGGAAGGCCTACTTTATTCTTCATTGTAGAATAATAGTGAGGACATCAAAACTATGAAATAACACCAAAAAAAGTGTCAAACAAATAAAAAAATATTTTAGATTCTTCAAAGAAGCCACCCTTTGCCTTGATGACAGCTTTGCACACTCATGACATTCTCTCAACCAGCTTCATGAGGTAGTCACCTGGAATGTATTTAAATTAACCTGTGTGCCTTGTTAAAAGGAAATTTGTGGAATTTCTTTCCTTCTTAATGCATTTGAGCCAATCAGTTGTGTTGTCACAAGGTAGGGTGATATACAGACGTTAGCCCTATTTGGTAAAAGACCAAGTCCATATCATGGCAAGAACAGCTAAAATAAGCAAAGAGAAATGACAGTCCATCATTACTTTAAGACGTGAAGGTCAGTCAATACGGAAAAATTCAAGAACTTTGAAAGTTTCTTCAGGTGCAGTCGCAAAAACCCTTAAGTGTTACGATCAAACTGTCTCTCATGAGGACCGCCACAGGAAAGGAAGACCCAGAGTTACCTCTGCTGCAGAGGAGTAGTTCATTAGAGTTACCAGTTTCAGAAATTGAATCCCCTATAAATTCTTCACAGAGTTCAAGTATCAGACACATCTCAACATCAACTGTTCAGAGGAGACTGTGTGAATCAGGCCTTCATGGTTGAATTGCTGCAAATAAACCACTACTAAAGGACACCAATAAGAAGAGACTTGCTTGGGCCAAGAAACACGAGCAATAGACATTAGACCGGTGGAAATCTGTTCCATCGGTCAGATTTCCATCAATTTGAGATTTTTGGCTCCAACCGCAGTGTCTTTGTGAGACACAGAGTAGGTGAACGGATGATCTCTGCATGTGTGGTTCCCACCATGAAGCATGGAGGATGAGATGTGAGGGTGTGGAGGTGCTTTGCTGGTGACACTGTCAGTGATTCATTTAGAATGCAAGGCCCACTTAACCAGCATGGCTATCACAGCATTAGGCATGATACGCCATCCCATCTGGTTTGGCCTTAGTGGGACAATCGTTTGTTTTTCAACAGAACAATGACTCAACATAACTCCAGGCTGTGTAAGGGCTATTTGACCACAATCACCCGACCTCAACCCAATTGAGATGGTTTGGAATGAGTTGGACCACAGATTGAAGGAAAAGCAGCCAACAAGTGCTCAGCATATGTGGGAACTCCGTCAAGACTGTTTGGAAAAGCATTCCAGCTAGAGCCTAATGCGTCTGTCTCTGTCCCTCTCCCCAGGTGTGTCTCTCAGTAAGGTAGTGTACCAGTCTCCCTCTACACTGCTGCTAGAGCCTAATGCGTCTGTCTCTGTCCCTCTCACCAGGTGTGTCTCTCAGTAAAGTAGTGTACCAGTCTCCCTCTACACTGCTGCTAGAGCCTAATGCGTCTGTCTCTGTCCCTCTCACCAGGTGTGTCTCTCAGTAAAGTAGTGTACCAGTCTCCCTCTACACTGCTGCTAGAGCCTAATGCGTCTGTCTCTGTCCCTCTCCCCAGGTGTGTCTCTCAGTAAAGTAGTGTACCAGTCTCCCTCTACACTGCTGCTAGAGCCTAATGCATCTGTCTCTGTCCCTCTCACCAGGTGTGTCTCTCAGTAAGGTAGTGTACCAGTCTCCCTCTACACTGCTGCTAGAGCCTAATGCGTCTGTCTCTGTCTCTCTCCCCAGGTGTGTCTCTCAGTAAGGTAGTGTACCAGTCTCCCTCTACACTGCTGCTAGAGCCTAATGCGTCTGTCTCTGTCCCTCTCCCCAGGTGTGTCTCTCAGTAAGGTAGTGTACCAGTCTCCCTCTACACTGCTGCTAGAGCCTAATGCGTCTGTCTCTGTCCCTCTCCCCAGGTGTCTCTCAGTAAGGTAGTGTACCAGTCTCCCTCTACACTGCTGCTAGAGCCTAATGCGTCTGTCTCTGTCCCTCTCCCCAGGTGTGTCTCTCAGTAAGGTAGTGTACCAGTCTCCCTCTACACTGCTGCTAGAGCCTAATGCGTTTGTCTCTGTCTCTCTCCCCAGGTGTGTCTCTCAGTAAGGTAGTGTACCAGTCTCCCACTACACTGCTGCTAGAGCCTAATGCATCTGTCTCTGTCCCTCTCACCAGGTGTGTCTCTCAGTAAGGTAGTGTACCAGTCTCCCTCTACACTGCTGCTAGAGCCTAATGCGTCTGTCTCTGTCCCTCTCCCCAGGTGTGTCTCTCAGTAAGGTAGTGTACCAGTCTCCTCTACACTGCTGCTAGAGCCTAATGCATCTGTCTCTGTCCCTCTCCCCAGGTGTGTCTCTCAGTAAAGTAGTGTACCAGTCTCCTCTACACTGCTGCTAGAGCCTAATGCATCTGTCTCTGTCCCTCTCCCCAGGTGTGTCTCTCAGTAAAGTAGTGTACCAGTCTCCCTCTACACTGCTGCTAGAGCCTAATGCATCTGTCTCTGTCCCTCTCCCCAGGTGTGTCTCTCAGTAAGGTAGTGTACCAGTCTCCCTCTACACTGCTGCTAGAGCCTAATGCATCTGTCTCTGTCCCTCTCCCCAGGTGTGTCTCTCAGTAAGGTAGTGTACCAGTCTCCCTCTACACTGCTGCTAGAGCCTAATGCGTCTGTCTCTGTCCCTCTCCCCAGGTGTGTCTCTCAGTAAAGTAGTGTACCAGTCTCCCTCTACACTGCTGCTAGAGCCTAATGCGTCTGTCTCTGTCCCTCTCACCAGGTGTGTCTCTCAGTAAGGTAGTGTACCAGTCTCCCTCTACACTGCTGCTAGAGCCTAATGCGTCTGTCTCTGTCCCTCTCCCCAGGTGTGTCTCTCAGTGTGTCTCTCAGTAAGGTAGTGTACCAGTCTCCCTCTACACTGCTGCTAGAGCCTAATGCGTCTGTCTCTGTCCCTCTCCCCAGGTGTGTCTCTCAGTAAAGTAGTGTACCAGTCTCCCTCTACACTGCTGCTAGAGCCTAATGCGTCTGTCTCTGTCCCTCTCCCCAGGTGTGTCTCTCAGTAAAGTAGTGTACCAGTCTCCCTCTACACTGCTGCTAGAGCCTAATGCGTCTGTCTCTGTCCCTCTCCCCAGGTGTGTCTCTCAGTAAAGTAGTGTACCAGTCTCCCTCTACACTGCTGCTAGAGCCTAATGCGTCTGTCTCTGTCTCTCTCCCCAGGTGTGTCTCTCAGTAAGGTAGTGTACCAGTCTCCCTCTACACTGCTGCTAGAGCCTAATGCGTCTGTCTCTGTCTCTCTCCCTGTCTCTGTCTCTCTCCCCAGGTGTGTCTCTCAGTAAAGTAGTGTACCAGTCTCCCTCTACACTGCTGCTAGAGCCTAATGCGTCTGTCTCTGTCCCTCTCCCCAGGTGTGTCTCTCAGTAAAGTAGTGTACCAGTCTCCCTCTACACTGCTGCTAGAGCCTAATGCGTCTGTCTCTGTCCCTCTCCCCAGGTGTGTCTCTCAGTAAAGTAGTGTACCAGTCTCCCTCTACACTGCTGCTAGAGCCTAATGCGTCTGTCTCTGTCTCTCTCCCCAGGTGTGTCTCTCAGTAAGGTAGTGTACCAGTCTCCCTCTACACTGCTGCTAGAGCCTAATGCGTTTGTCTCTGTCCCACTCACCAGGTGTGTCTCTCAGTAAAGTAGTGTACCAGTCTCCCTCTACACTGCTGCTAGAGCCTAATGCGTCTGTCTCTGTCCCTCTCACCAGGTGTGTCTCTCAGTAAAGTAGTGTACCAGTCTCCCTCTACACTGCTGCTAGAGCCTAATGCGTTTGTCTCTGTCCCTCTCCCCAGGTGTGTCTCTCAGTAAAGTAGTGTACCAGTCTCCCTCTACACTGCTGCTAGAGCCTAATGCGTCTGTCTCTGTCCCTCTCCCCAGGTGTGTCTCTCAGTAAAGTAGTGTACCAGTCTCCCTCTACACTGCTGCTAGAGCCTAATGCGTCTGTCTCTGTCCCTCTCCCCAGGTGTGTCTCTCAGTAAAGTAGTGTACCAGTCTCCTCTACACTGCTGCTAGAGCCTAATGCGTCTGTCTCTGTCTCTCTCCCCAGGTGTGTCTCTCAGTAAAGTAGTGTACCAGTCTCCCTCTACACTGCTGCTAGAGCCTAATGCGTCTGTCTCTGTCCCTCTCACCAGGTGTGTCTCTCAGTAAGGTAGTGTACCAGTCTCCCTCTACACTGCTGCTAGAGCCTAATGCGTCTGTCTCTGTCCCTCTCCCCAGGTGTGTCTCTCGGTAAAGTAGTGTACCAGTCTCCCTCTACACTGCTGCTAGAGCCTAATGCGTCTGTCTCTGTCCCTCTCCCCAGGTGTGTCTCTCAGTAAGGTAGTGTACCAGTCTCCCTCTACACTGCTGCTAGAGCCTAATGCGTCTGTCTCTGTCCCACTCCCCAGGTGTGTCTCTCAGTAAGGTAGTGTACCAGTCTCCCTCTACACTGCTGCTAGAGCCTAATGCGTCTGTCTCTGTCTCTCTCCCCAGGTGTGTCTCTCAGTAAGGTAGTGTACCAGTCTCCCTCTACACTGCTGCTAGAGCCTAATGCGTCTGTCTCTGTCCCACTCACCAGGTGTGTCTCTCAGTAAGGTAGTGTACCAGTCTCCCTCTACACTGCTGCTAGAGCCTAATGCGTCTGTCTCTGTCCCTCTCACCAGGTGTGTCTCTCAGTGTGTCTCTCAGTAAGGTAGTGTACCAGTCTCCCTCTACACTGCTGCTAGAGCCTAATGCGTCTGTCTCTGTCCCTCTCACCAGGTGTGTCTCTCAGTAAGGTAGTGTACCAGTCTCCCTCTACACTGCTGCTAGAGCCTAATGCGTCTGTCTCTGTCCCTCTCACCAGGTGTGTCTCTCAGTAAGGTAGTGTACCAGTCTCCCTCTACACTGCTGCTAGAGCCTAATGCGTCTGTCTCTGTCCCTCTCACCAGGTGTGTCTCTCAGTAAGGTAGTGTACCAGTCTCCCTCTACACTGCTGCTAGAGCCTAATGCGTCTGTCTCTGTCCCTCACACCAGGTGTGTCTCTCAGTAAAGTAGTGTACCAGTCTCCCTCTACACTGCTGCTAGAGCCTAATGCGTCTGTCTCTGTCTCTCTCCCCAGGTGTGTCTCTCAGTAAGGTAGTGTACCAGTCTCCCTCTACACTGCTGCTAGAGCCTAATGCATCTGTCTCTGTCCCTCTCCCCAGGTGTGTCTCTCAGTAAAGTAGTGTACCAGTCTCCCTCTACACTGCTGCTAGAGCCTAATGCATCTGTCTCTGTCCCTCTCCCTGTCTCTGTCTCTCTCCCCAGGTGTGTCTCTCAGTAAGGTAGTGTACCAGTCTCCCTCTACACTGCTGCTAGAGCCTAATGCGTCTGTCTCTGTCTCTCTCCCCAGGTGTGTCTCTCAGTAAGGTAGTGTACCAGTCTCCTCTACACTGCTGCTAGAGCCTAATGCGTCTGTCTCTGTCCCTCTCCCCAGGTGTGTCTCTCAGTAAGGTAGTGTACCAGTCTCCCTCTACACTGCTGCTAGAGCCTAATGCGTCTGTCTCTGTCCCTCTCACCAGGTGTGTCTCTCAGTAAGGTAGTGTACCAGTCTCCCTCTACACTGCTGCTAGAGCCTAATGCGTCTGTCTCTGTCCCTCACACCAGGTGTGTCTCTCAGTAAAGTAGTGTACCAGTCTCCCTCTACACTGCTGCTAGAGCCTAATGCGTCTGTCTCTGTCTCTCTCCCCAGGTGTGTCTCTCAGTAAGGTAGTGTACCAGTCTCCCTCTACACTGCTGCTAGAGCCTAATGCATCTGTCTCTGTCCCTCTCCCCAGGTGTGTCTCTCAGTAAAGTAGTGTACCAGTCTCCCTCTACACTGCTGCTAGAGCCTAATGCATCTGTCTCTGTCCCTCTCCCTGTCTCTGTCTCTCTCCCCAGGTGTGTCTCTCAGTAAGGTAGTGTACCAGTCTCCCTCTACACTGCTGCTAGAGCCTAATGCGTCTGTCTCTGTCCCACTCACCAGGTGTGTCTCTCAGTAAGGTAGTGTACCAGTCTCCCTCTACACTGCTGCTAGAGCCTAATGCGTCTGTCTCTGTCCCTCTCACCAGGTGTGTCTCTCAGTGTGTCTCTCAGTAAGGTAGTGTACCAGTCTCCCTCTACACTGCTGCTAGAGCCTAATGCGTCTGTCTCTGTCCCTCTCACCAGGTGTGTCTCTCAGTAAGGTAGTGTACCAGTCTCCCTCTACACTGCTGCTAGAGCCTAATGCGTCTGTCTCTGTCCCTCTCACCAGGTGTGTCTCTCAGTAAGGTAGTGTACCAGTCTCCCTCTACACTGCTGCTAGAGCCTAATGCGTCTGTCTCTGTCCCTCTCACCAGGTGTGTCTCTCAGTAAGGTAGTGTACCAGTCTCCCTCTACACTGCTGCTAGAGCCTAATGCGTCTGTCTCTGTCCCTCACACCAGGTGTGTCTCTCAGTAAAGTAGTGTACCAGTCTCCCTCTACACTGCTGCTAGAGCCTAATGCGTCTGTCTCTGTCTCTCTCCCCAGGTGTGTCTCTCAGTAAGGTAGTGTACCAGTCTCCTCTACACTGCTGCTAGAGCCTAATGCATCTGTCTCTGTCCCTCTCCCCAGGTGTGTCTCTCAGTAAAGTAGTGTACCAGTCTCCTCTACACTGCTGCTAGAGCCTAATGCATCTGTCTCTGTCCCTCTCCCTGTCTCTGTCTCTCTCCCCAGGTGTGTCTCTCAGTAAGGTAGTGTACCAGTCTCCCTCTACACTGCTGCTAGAGCCTAATGCGTCTGTCTCTGTCTCTCTCCCCAGGTGTGTCTCTCAGTAAGGTAGTGTACCAGTCTCCCTCTACACTGCTGCTAGAGCCTAATGCGTCTGTCTCTGTCCCTCTCCCCAGGTGTGTCTCTCAGTAAGGTAGTGTACCAGTCTCCCTCTACACTGCTGCTAGAGCCTAATGCGTCTGTCTCTGTCCCTCTCACCAGGTGTGTCTCTCAGTAAGGTAGTGTACCAGTCTCCCTCTACACTGCTGCTAGAGCCTAATGCGTCTGTCTCTGTCCCTCACACCAGGTGTGTCTCTCAGTAAAGTAGTGTACCAGTCTCCCTCTACACTGCTGCTAGAGCCTAATGCGTCTGTCTCTGTCTCTCTCCCCAGGTGTGTCTCTCAGTAAGGTAGTGTACCAGTCTCCCTCTACACTGCTGCTAGAGCCTAATGCATCTGTCTCTGTCCCTCTCCCCAGGTGTGTCTCTCAGTAAAGTAGTGTACCAGTCTCCCTCTACACTGCTGCTAGAGCCTAATGCATCTGTCTCTGTCCCTCTCCCTGTCTCTGTCTCTCTCCCCAGGTGTGTCTCTCAGTAAGGTAGTGTACCAGTCTCCCTCTACACTGCTGCTAGAGCCTAATGCGTCTGTCTCTGTCTCTCTCCCCAGGTGTGTCTCTCAGTAAGGTAGTGTACCAGTCTCCCTCTACACTGCTGCTAGAGCCTAATGCGTCTGTCTCTGTCCCTCTCCCCAGGTGTGTCTCTCAGTAAGGTAGTGTACCAGTCTCCTCTACACTGCTGCTAGAGCCTAATGCGTCTGTCTCTGTCCCTCTCACCAGGTGTGTCTCTCAGTAAAGTAGTGTACCAGTCTCCCTCTACACTGCTGCTAGAGCCTAATGCATCTGTCTCTGTCCCTCTCACCAGGTGTGTCTCTCAGTAAGGTAGTGTACCAGTCTCCCTCTACACTGCTGCTAGAGCCTAATGCATCTGTCTCTGTCCCTCTCACCAGGTGTGTCTCTCAGTAAGGTAGTGTACCAGTCTCCCTCTACACTGCTGCTAGAGCCTAATGCATCTGTCTCTGTCCCTCTCACCAGGTGTGTCTCTCAGTAAGGTAGTGTACCAGTCTCCCTCTACACTTCTGCTAGAGCCTAATGCATCTGTCTCTGTCCCTCTCACCAGGTGTGTCTCTCAGTAAGGTAGTGTACCAGTCTCCCTCTACACTGCTGCTAGAGCCTAATGCGTTTGTCTCTGTCTCTCTCCCCAGGTGTGTCTCTCAGTAAGGTAGTGTACCAGTCTCCTCTACACTGCTGCTAGAGCCTAATGCATCTGTCTCTGTCCCTCTCACCAGGTGTGTCTCTCAGTAAGGTAGTGTACCAGTCTCCTCTACACTGCTGCTAGAGCCTAATGCATCTGTCTCTGTCCCTCTCCCCAGGTGTGTCTCTCAGTAAGGTAGTGTACCAGTCTCCCTCTACACTGCTGCTAGAGCCTAATGCGTCTGTCTCTGTCCCTCTCCCCAGGTGTGTCTCTCAGTAAGGTAGTGTACCAGTCTCCCTCTACACTGCTGGTAGAGCCTAATGCGTCTGTCTCTGTCCCTCTCCCCAGGTGTGTCTCTCAGTAAAGTAGTGTACCAGTCTCCCTCTACACTGCTGCTAGAGCCTAATGCGTCTGTCTCTGTCCCTCTCCCCAGGTGTGTCTCTCAGTAAGGTAGTGTACCAGTCTCCCTCTACACTGCTGCTAGAGCCTAATGCGTCTGTCTCTGTCTCTCTCCCCAGGTGTGTCTCTCAGTAAAGTAGTGTACCAGTCTCCCTCTACACTGCTGCTAGAGCCTAATGCGTCTGTCTCTGTCCCTCTCCCCA